>NC_045444.1:24698293-24759110 GCF_002776525.5 Piliocolobus tephrosceles | reverse complement strand
AACACTCCATTGTTACCTGTCCGTAAACCTAATAGTAAAGACTATAGGCCAGTGCAAGATCTGAGAGAAGTCAACAAAACAGTCATGGACATACATCCCACTCTACCCAACCCATATACCCTTTTAAGTACCTTGGACCCTGAAAAACAATGGTATACTGTCTTGGATTTAAAAGATGCTTTTTTCTGGCTACCCTTGGCTCCCAAAAGTCAAGAGCTTTTTGCATTTAAATGGACAGACCCCGAGAGGGGTATAAATGGCCAGCTAACATGGACCAGATTGCCACAGGGATTCAAGAACTCGCCAACCCTGTTCGACGAAGCCCTCCACGAGGATCTGGGTGAGTACTGGTGGCAACACCCTGAAATAACCCTTTTGCAGTATGGTGATGATCTTTTAATAGCAGCTACATCTCTGGAAGCCTGCGTTCAAGGAACCGAAAACCTCCTAAACACTTTGGGGAGACTAGGCTACCAGCAAAAAAGGCTCAAATTTGCAAATCAGAGGTGACCTATCTGGGATACCTATTAAAATGGGGGCAACGCTGGTTGACCAGTGCCAGAAAAGAGACAGTCCTACATATCCCTAGACCCCAATCAACAAGACAAGTAAGAGAATTCCTGTTCTGTTCTGTTCTGATTACTGGTGCTTGCAGCCCCCAGTCACGTACTCCCTGCTTGCTCAATTGAAACCACCCCCCTCCCACCCGTGGTTAAGCAAGCAGTTTGTCTAAAAAAAAAAAAAAAAAAAAAAAAAAACCCTAGACGTTTGTGGTTTAGTACAAGGGCGGGAGCCAATCAGAAACTGCCAAATATTCAACTTCAAATGTCAACCTATCACAAGCTTATACCTGTAAAAATCCCCTAATCTTCTGTAACCTGTTTGTGCCTTACTATAAAAAGTAGGCTTGAGCTGTGCTTGGGACCTCTCTCTTGCCCTCCTGACTACGCCTGTACAGAGAGAGGTCCAGGTTCGAACCTGCAATAAAGTGATCCCGGCCGCTTGGCTTTGACTTCAGTTTCTGGTGGTTGTCTTTGAGGAGGGTCTCGGAACTCAGGGCACAACAGTTTCAGATTGTGGCTATAAATTCTTACACAATTCTCTTGTAATAAGATTTTAAAACTGTGCTTGTTAAGTATCTATAGAAAAATTAGAAAACACATACAAGCGAAATAAAGAAAATTGAAATCACTCTTAGCATATCTTCTGACAGACTTTTTCCTGTGTATATACAGTTTATATTTTTTTGACAAATATTAATAGAATCAGTGTTTGCTATTTTGCAATCTGCTCCCATTACAGAAAATATCACAAATATACTTCAATTTTGTTACATATAATTTTGCAATATTATTAAAAGACTGTATTTCTATTGATTATATTGAAATAAAAACATATTTTCAGTAAATCATCCACACTCCATACTTGAACATTGATGTTGGTCTTTCCAATATTTATTATTGTATATAAGCCTGAAATAATCATGCTTATAGCTGAATATTGGTACATATCCTTAATTTTTTACTGAAGCTAAATTTATCAAAGTGGAATTACATGTCAAGGTATTTTTCTGGTATGAATTGTAAAATTGTAAAATTATTCCTCAGTAAGATTGGGCTAATTTATAGGAGTATTACATTATTCAGTGAGGTTGATTTTAATGTCAGGGCATTAGGCAAAAATCATGTGCAGCCAAAACCACTCTGGGAAATTATTTAATATCTCATAAGGTACAGTATGCATGGTTTTATATAAATAAATTGGAAATAGTATAAACGCCAATGCAATTTTATTGGAGAACACATTCAAGGTGTTCTCTTCATGGCACTTCAGAAGCAATTAAGAACAACATTCATATTCTAGTTTCTAATAACTTGCTCTTTCCAAAGCTCCTAGAAAATAAGATATTTCTAGACTCTTCTTACTTTATTTTTTTTACCATATTTGCCACATTTGGATTGTGATGGTTTTTAAAATTATGAGCTTCCCCACTAAATTAACAGATCCTTGAAATCAGAAAAAAGTTCTAATTCTTTTTATAATTACCTCAGCATCTAGCCTGAAGTGAAGCTACCTGGAAGAATTTACATATTAAATAAATATTCACTCGAGTCATTTCTATATAAATATTATTGCAAACATTTTGAACACTTACTTTGTACTAGGAACTATGCTAAGTTTTCTCCTTCCATTATTTCATTTAATACATTATGACATTTGTATCATTATTATGCCAATTTTACAGAAGTAAAATCTGTCTTAGTAAGTAACAGAACTAGAATTTATACCTGGGCTGTTTGACCCAAGTTATAACCAATTCTTCTGTTATGGAGAACGTAAGTGTTCATTTAGTCTTTTGAAAAAGAATAATAATATTTCTGCTTATAGCTTATTTTCACCTAATTATGTGAGATTTTGCCTTATCTTTTTAAGATTTATTAAATTTAAAGCTGCCTAAAAACAAAGTGTGGTAACTGGTTGAATTCAGGAAAGCTATTTCTTTTCGAGATATTTAATACTAGTTTGGATCAGGTTTTCATTTTGCATAGTTATATACTTGGATTACAGCTAATTGTGGTTGAACTAGCCTTAAATATTTGCCTCTTGTACTGTCGGCTCAGATGTAGGAAGAACAAATATCACCAGATGAGGTGAAAAACTAAGGACACATCACAAGTGAAGTAATTACTATCTAGTACCTTCTTCAGAATTCTGACTATGACTTGATATTTAGGAAACTTTATAATCTACTCGTAGACCACAGTAATTAATTTTTCTTCCTGGAAGAGAAATTTAACAGAAGATAAAACAACTGTTTTTTGTGAAATATTTCTGGTACCTTTACTTTTACGTCCTATAGAGTCACATCCTAAACAGGAATTCAAGTCTAAAATCGGTATAGATGGTTAAAAATAAAAATCTACCATAGTCAAAATTAACTCTAAGACCCTGTTGTAGGTCCAATTTTGTCCGTCTACCCCAAAATATGTTGAAGTCCTAATTCCCAGAACCTGTGAATGGAAGCGTATTTGGTAATTAAGGTCTTTGTAGATGTAATTAAGTTAAGATAAAATCATTAGGGTGGATTCTAATCAAATAAGACTAGTGTCCTTATCAGTGGAGAGAGACAGCTTGGCACTGGGAGGAGAGCACATGACAGCGGAGGCAGAGATTGGAGTGGTGCATGTGCACATCAAGAAATGCCCAAGATTGCCAGCAACACCAGAAACCAAGAGAAAGGCATGTGGACAGATTCCCCATAGAGAGCATGACCCTGCTGACACCTTGATTTCAGACTTCTACTCTCCAGAACTGTGAGAGAACATATTTCTGTTGTTTAAAGACACCCAGTTTGTGGTACTTTATTTTGACAGCCCAAAAAAACTCATATAGATGCATACAGAAGCACTGCTTTAGAGAGTAAAGTACTAGTCCCAAATTACAAACATTCAGCCCATGCATTTGTTTTCCAGTTAGATTTGGAGTGTGTCACTGTTTCTCCATTGAGCATCACATCTAGTGGTTAGCTTGTGTTTTGGAACCAAGTTGGATGAAAAGTAGGTAAGTATTTCCTAGCACTAAATTACTTTTAATATGGTGAGATATATACACTCGGAGGGGAATCAAGTAACATGTCTCTTCCCAAGTTCATCCCTGGTGACTGGTGAAAAGATAAGCTGAGTCTCCCATACTAAAAACATTATATCTCCTTTTCTCTCTTCCTCATCTGGGCAGTACAGTGGAATCTGCATAGGTGAGATCCACTATTGTGAAATTTCCACAGTATCTTGTGCTTTACACTTCATTTATTTTAGTTGTCTCATAAGAATATGATTTCTTATCATTGTTTCAGTTTTCTGAGAGTTTCAAATATATGCTTTTCACTACCCTTTAAATTGCCTAAATTTAAATTTAAATTTAGGAGGATATTACATATAAAACAACTTTTTTTGCTCATAAAACTATCTTTCTTGGTTTATTGAGTATAGACATATGGTTCATTCGAGCAAATAATACATACTAATTTAATTTACTTTTAAATCTGTGTTAAACTTAGTTATAAATGGAGCTGTGAACTGCTTAACTTTGAGGAATTTGCATCACATTTTTATCTTATTTCAGAAAAGGCAAAACTTGGAACAAAAATTACCCTCAATATAAAAAGAAATTTAAAAAGTGCCTGTTGGAGTAAATGCCTTCATTTTGACACTCATTTATAGAAATTGTTCAATTTATAAGGAAGTGGACGGGCGCAGTGATTCACGCCTGTAATCCCAGCACTTTGGGAGGCCGAGGGGAGCGGGTCACAAGCTCAGGAGTTCAAGACCAGCCTGGCCAACACAGTGAAACCCCGTCTCTACTAAAGATACAAAAATTTTGCTGGGTATGGTGGTGTGTGTGTGTAGTCCCAACTACTTGGGAGGCTGAGGCAGGAGAACTGCTTGAACTCACTTGATCATGCCATTGCACCCCAGCCTGCGTGAAAGGGCAAGACCCCATTTGAAAAAAAAAAAAAGTGAGGGTCAAGAACGTGTTTTTAAAAGAAACCATCCTTTGACTGCTACAGAAATAAGTACATGCTACTTGTAGACTGCATTTCAACATCAGACATTTGAGATCTGGTTTGGAGGACAGAAATGCTTTCACCAAAGTGTACAGCAAAAGTCAACATATAGAAGCCTACAAGAAGTCACTTGATTCTGCACTTCCTGGTGAAGAAGCCAGGGCCCCATAGAAGCAAAAATGTGTCCTGTTTAATTTATAAGCTACAGTGTGTAACTTATCTTCATTGCACATGGCCTTAAGGTTCCAACAAAGCTTTCACATCAAAACTTCATATCCATGCCCTTATAAATATTTTTATTTAAAGTGGAAGCAGTAAAGGAACGCATTGTTGGATATTTTAGTCATCTTTCCAAATACAAGTTTAAAATATAAATATTCCTAGTTTTGAAGCACAAAAAAAAAAAAAAAAAAGAGTAAAGTAGTTAATTTGTTTCATTTCCTTAGTTTTAAACACTACTACAGATTGAGATTTTACTGTCAATGCTCAAACCGGGGGCATCACAAGGATTATTTTCCAGTCCTTTTCTGCATGGCTTTCTTTTTCCGTTTTCTGATAAGGTATACAGAAAAGCTAAATGAAAGTATGTGATTTTATGATTCGTTTTCTACATCCACATTTTTTACTTGCAAATTAAGTCAGCAGAATTCAACTTTCCAACAGGTGGAATTTAACTTACCATTTCATTTTGTTCTAAAGACTTTTCTTTAAGAATCTGATACAGCTAATAATTAACAGATTAATTTCAGTTGTTCCCACTTTCCTAGTCTCTGAATTAAACCTAATTTGTTTAATAATCTGCCCACCCATGTATGGGAAGTTAATATTCAACTGCATTAGGAAAATTTGTATGTATTCTCTATAATATAGCTTATTTACAGAGGATACCTTTTCAGAGTTTATAAACATTGAATGCCTGTAGTTTACCATATGATCAGATTTTTAACCATATAGATATTACTTATATTTTCCTCATTTTACCAAGTGACTCTTAGATGGATATAACCAAAGAGATTTATCAGAGAGTGATTACATAAGGTACATATATGACTACTTAATCCCTTCAAGCTTTTATGAAATTTTGCAGAAATTAACTTTTAATGAACTATTGCTAGGTGGAGTATTATCCCCTTTTCTTAGCACTCCAGGATATCCACAAAATATAAAACATACTATCCTTCTGCACTGTTATACTAAGAAGTTTAATTAACAGAAAATACTACATAACATAAACACCTAGTATTAAGAGTCGAAGTCCTTATTACTTCTCTTCTGGAGGAATGTCAAAGGCTCCTCATGTTCCCACTGTTTCTGGTGACTCTTTTCTCCATGCCCTGACACAGCAATCGCATTGATCTCTTTAAAGTAAAACGCTTTCAATGCCTTCCCATTGTTTAAGTGATGAAATAAAATTCTAAATAACTGTTTAGATGCTGACCTAACCTGTGAAAATTTACTCTACAAAACTCATTCCTCTCAGCACCTGAAGGTTTTTGTTGTTGTTGTTTCTTTTCCTTTTTCTTTTCTTTCTTTAAAAAATATAAACCCGCTATTATAGAACTCAACTAAAAGAGTCAAGTTCATTTCTTGCCAATGCCCAAACTGCATATATTTTCATCTAAACCAGATCTTTTACTCTTGACTTCATACACCAAGGTCACTGAGCCCTGGAGCAAAGCAGAAAACTACATCCTGCCACCTGCCTTAAGAATGCAAGTTGTAGTCAGTTACAATGACTGCAGTCTCCAAGCATATTGAATCAGGCCACCATGCAGACTCTCAGTTACAAATTTTCTGTGTTTCACTGGAAATCATGAACACATATCACTTCTATAAGGATTCCAGGGTAGAAATTTTCCTGCAGGTTACTCCATTATTCTATTTTTTCACTTATGTTCTTTTGTTATTCAAGAATGTGTTTCCAGCCCCCATTGCTTACTTTCTTTCTTAAAAAAACATTTTTGTCCATCCTGTTCTCCAGCCTCTCTCTCCTCTCTCTCTATCTCTCTCTCTCTCTCTCTCTCTCTCTCTCTCTCTCTATATATATATATATATATATATATATATATTTTTTTTTTTTTTTTTTTGCATAATTGTGTGTGTGTAGAAAAAGATACGGAAGTAGAAAGCACAAAGATATATAGAAACATACAGTGGCAGGCAGCAAATCTTGTTTTAACATCAGAATTTAATTCATTAGAAAATTGACCCAAAAAGTGTAAAGTAGGCAGAGATTTCTAGTTACATGGTGACAGGCAAGAGAGCATGTGCAGGGAAACTGCCCTTTCTAAAACCATTATGCCTCATGAGACTTAATCACTATTACAAGAACAGCATAGGAAAAATCCAAACCCCATGATTCAATTACCTGCCCTCAGGTCCCTCCCATGACAGATGGGGATTATGGGAGCTACAATTCAAGATGAGATTTGGGTGGAGACACAGCCAAACCATATCATTCTGCTCCTGGCCCTCCTAAATCTCATGCCCTCACATTTCTAAATGAATAATTCCTTCCCTCCAGTCCCCCAAAGTCTTAACTCATTTCAGCCTTACCTCAAAAATCCACAGTCCAAAGTGACATCTAAGACAATGCAAGTCCCTTTCACCTATGAGCCTGTAAAATCAAAAGCAAGTTAGTTACTTCCTAGATACAATGGAGATATAGGCATTGGATAAATACAGTCGTTCCAAATGGGACAAATTGGCCCAAACAAAGGGCCTACAGGCCCCATGCTACATATTTTTATGAGCTCCTCCCCCCATTCACTCTGATAAAATACATTGAGTTCTCTGGTCACAGTCACAAGCCTTCATCAAGAAATTTTCTAGCACTACAGTCTTGTAGCTTCTTCATTTTCTCAATGCTTTATCCTTTTTTATTGTTTCAAGTCACCTACCTATAACCTTGGCTTTATACCTTGAATCTCACCACCTCTGAGCAATGATCCACTGCCAAAATCTTCAATTTTGAAATGATATTCCTTGAAGACAACTTCTACATTTATACTAAAACCAAACGAAGTCAGTCTTCTTTGCAAGTTCTGCCACCTTTATGATTCATTTGAAAGCCTTATTTTTAGCACTGTCTGCAATCTAGTCGTAAGAGATAAAGATAGCTCTAAATACTACCATGCAACTTTCACAGCATTCTCTGAGTAGATATTTTGCTGAACTGAAATTGTCATCATCTTTCATCAAGATACTAGGGTAGTTAATAAAAGCCAGTCAACTACACAATTTTTATAATTACCTGTGTGCCCATGAATATCAATGAGTAAAGATTTGGCTTGGCTAATGCTTTTCTTTTCATCTGTAACTCCTTCCAATCCACCACAGTTTCATGTTAGTCAGTGCATGCCAAGAGCTAAAACCACTCCACTTGCCATGAGCAATGAAGCTCTACTTGTCATCTGACTGTGAGATACATTCATTCCATGACTTCATCATGAAGATCTGATTTTGAAAGCCACTTCTGGTGTCAACTGTCTTAACTTAGGGTTTTGTCCTGGAAACAAACACTTAGATAAGGACTTGGATGCAGATAATACATTTGGGTGTCCTGCAACAGAATTGAGAAAGTGGGACCATTGATTCCTGGGAGAGAGAAAGGGAAAAGTGTACTAATATGCTGATTATTTATGCGAAAAACTGGGGTTCATTCCTGCTAGATATCCTCTAAGAAGCCATGTACAACAGGCCTCAGCATTTTCCCACAGAGGACTATAGAGGTGAGGCATTTATCCTTTGTATTAGTCCATTCTTGCATTACTATAAAGAACTACCTGAGACCGAATAATTTATAAAGAAAAGAGGTTTCATTGGTCCCCAGTTCCACAGGCTGCACAGGAAACATGACTGTGGAGGCTTCAGGAAACTTGCAATCGTGGTAGAAGGTCAAGAGGAAGGAAGCACTCCTCACATGGCCAGAGCAGAAAAAAGAGAGTGAAGTGGAAGATGCTACACACTTTTAAACAACCAGGTGTCATGAGAACTCACTCACTGTCATGAGAGCAGCAAGGGAAAAATCCACCCCATCATCCAATCCCTTCCCAGTCAGTCCCTCCCCCAACATGGGGGATTACAATTCAGCATGAGATTTGGACAGGGACACATATCCAAACCATATCATCCTGAAACTACATTCCCCTTGATTGCAGGTTTTCTTTCAGAAATTCACTCCTCCACACTCCTGGGTTGGCCTTCAGGTTGTTGAACGATCTGTAGTCTAAGAGGAAGTGAAGAAGAGAGAAGTATCTTGGCCTGACTTTGATGTGTGTCGCTGTTAATGATGCCTGGAACTGTCCATCCAGGGATGCTAAAACCAGAAGGGCTGAGATGTTATGTGATCCATGGCAAGGTCTCTTCATTATAATTTAATGACATTTTCTTAGCTCTCATTATATGTGAACCTCCTCGCAGCAGTTGATATTTTGCCTAATTCTATCTTCAAACACTGCCCTTTAGTTTCCATAAAACTATGGCCTTTGAGATTCCCTCCTATCCCTTGCTTCTGTAACTTTACTTTTTCCTTCATCTTTATAGATATATTTTTTATGTGTAACTTCAGTCTTATTGTTTTATGTCTCTCACCTCTCTTCCTTGTTATTTTCCAATTTCAACTAGCACCTATTAATCTATATTTCAGTTCTCTAGCCCTAGCTCTTCATTTTCACCTCATAGGCATCTCCAGTGAAAAGTTCCAAAAGCAACACAAGCTCAACATGTCCAAAATACATCCATCTCAGATCTGTGTATTTCCTCAATCTCTTATTTCTGTCTGAGGCATCATCTCTCAATGCTCAGACTGAATATCTCAATATTGACATCTACCACTCATTTATTTCTTTCCCCATATCCAATTAGTTTCCAAGTACTCTCTATTTGAAGGTTTATTTATTTTGTAAATCCTTCCCTCGATTCTAATTTCTCACTATTTCTATCTTAATTCATGCCCTCACTCCCTCCAATTAGGAGGACTGCAAATGCTTTCTAATGTGTTTCTCTTTTCAATGTATTCTACACAGGACCACATCATTGTTTTAATATCAAGTACCTCTCTGATTCAGACACATTCTTCTAAAATACTTTTGATGACTAAGCAATAGTAATAGATAACATTATCTATCTATCTATCTATCTATCTATCTATCTATCTATCTATCTATCTATACTACTTCCTACATACCAGCTTCTATTCTATAGACTTTGCATTATAAAAAAATTATTTGATCTTCATAATAATCATCTTATTTCATAAATGAGAAAAAATGCCTAAAATTATATACCTACAAACAAGCAAATCAGAAATCAAACAGGTGGCCTCTTTTAAAAACCTGTGCTACTAATCACTATACTAAAATGACTTCTAAGGCCACATAGAACAAAAGCCTGTAGAATAAAATGGCAAACACTTAAGACCCTTTATAAAACTGTGTCCCAAACTGCTTTTTAAAATTAACTCCTAGTTTTAATGACTTATTTGGGATATTCTGTCCTAAACTATTAATACACATTATTTTATTTTGTTCTCCCAATGATCTCATGAAATTGATATTATTCTTACTCTCATTTTTCTCATGTGGATCAACTGAGGCTTAGAGAGGAGGTATTATTTGCATAAGGTCCCATGTACAATAGATTGTAGAGCTAGGAATTGAAATCATGATCTTGCCTTCCAAGTCTACATTCTAGACAACTGTACCATTCTGCATTCATTTGCCCTTCCTGTTAAAAAGATGGTGAAATAATCATCATCCATATATGTCCCTCAATGCCTGGCCTCCATGCCACCACTTATATGTCTTCCTTCAAAGAAAATACATTTCTACCTTACACACCCTGCAAGCCCAAATCCTGCCTATTTTGAAATTTTCCTTGAATATTACCTTAATTGAAGATAGTCTCTCCAGGCTCTGTGCTGAAAAGCCCTGTACCTCTCTAGGAACAATATCACTTTCTAACCAGAATTTATATTACATACCTGCATTCTCTATTTCTCTATGCTCAGGGAGAAAAAGAGGTCCATCTGTAGCTTCCATAACACCTAGCATGTAATATTTTTGGAGACTTGATTAATTTATTTTTGTAAGAGTTACTGATCAAGAGGAGAAAGGTATTTTATTACCCTTCTAAATATATAACCCTAAGTGCAGAAATAAAATAATATTTGAAAAAGGAATATAACAATACAAAGACTTGATAATTTATATCAATTGAATTCCTAATTGCCTAAACAAAATACATCACCTAAAAGTAGCCACTAGGTAAGAAACCTAAGAAAGAGTTCAGGTACTTTATTTTAAATCTCATAAACTTAGATGCTCTACTTTTTTGCAAATATTTACTGAGTCCCCATTATGTGCCAGACACCAGTGTGATATGCTGTGGGTACAACACTGAGCATCACAAAGACCTCATTTCTGACCTTAGGATCAGTCTATTGGAAGAGACAAACATTAATAAAAATACCACACAGATGCAAGAAACATTGCAATTATAATACATTCCACAAATAAAGTTTTGAGTGTGGGAATTTGACAAGAAAGTAGAATAAGGCTACTTCTATTGAGTTCTGAAGCATTAGTTGTAGTTAAGGAAGACTGGGGACAGCAAGAGTATTCTATGAAGGGTCAGTGGAGTGACTAATGCAAAAGGTACAATGAGGTTGCTATTTCAACTTACTCAATTAGACTGCTAGATAATCGTATTAGTCAGGCTTCTCTAGAGAAGGTGTAAGTATTAACTTACACTATCACAAGTTCCCACAATAGGCTACCTGTAAGCTTGAAGAGCAAGGAGAGTCAATCCAAGCCTCAAAATTGAAGAACTTTGGAGCCCAATGCTCGAGGGCAGGAAGCATCCAGCATGGGAGAAAGATGTAGGCTGGAAGGCTAGGCCAGTCTTGCCTTTTCACATTTTTCTGCCTGCTTTACATTCACAGGCAGCTGATTAGATGGTGCCCACCAGATTAAAGGTGAGTCTGCCTTCCCCAGTCCACTGACTCAAATGTTAATCTCTTTTGGCAACACCCGCACAGACACATCCAGGATCCATACTTTGTATCCTTCAATCCAATCAAGTTGACACTCAGTATTAACCCTCACAAGTCCACCTATTGTCAACTTGAACCCATACACATCTCCTAAGATCATACATAATCTTCAAATAAAGACAATAATAATTGTCATAATTGCACCTAACAATACAAGTATCCTTTGTACAACTGGAAACACATGAATACCCAGCCCAAATACTATTACATAAAGTTAACAATACTTAAATGCTGATATGAAGTCAATTAATCTATGTCACATAATAAAAGAAAAGAAAAGAAAATGAAGATATTTTCTTAGTACAAGTGTATACATGCACAAACATGTTTTTAACAAAAGGAAGAGGAAATATTCATAACAGTTACAATCCTCCTTTCTGCAACTGGTCACATGATAATAGCTGGTATTGATGACTACCTTCTTCTACTACCCATTCTGTATTCCCTTTGCCTTCAGCAAACCCCACAGCAGGTCATGGTTTTTTCCTGGTGGAGAGACCCAAACCTTCATTCCTGAGAGATCTGGACCACTTGTAGTCCTGCCTGGATTGGGCTGTTGTAGTTTCCCATTGACCTTCATCACAGGGCATGGTAATACTAAGAGACGCCTTAATAGATCTCCTGTATTTCATGCATACTCTTCCTTACCTCCGATATGGAATAGTAGATTGATTGCATCTTGATAGTCCAGGTCAATCACCCCAGCCAACACTGTAACTCCTTTCTTAGTCTGTTGACTTAAAGGTAGGAGGAGCCCAAAGTGTCAAGGTGGCAATCTTAACTTCCAGTTTAACAGAATCACTGCTGTGTCTCCTAGTGGCAGCATTCCTCCTTCTGAATGTTTCGAGAACAGGAAGCAAAAATTTTGCTAGTGGATCACTAGGTGTGATGATGGGTGGTTCCACTTCCACTTCTACTTCCACCCCTTGATTCCTGGACCCCTGAATCCTGGCTATGGGAAAAACAGTACCATATATTGGACACTGATTCAGAGCATACATGACCTTCTGGAGGACTTTGCTCCAGCCCTGCAAAGTATTGTCACCTCGTTGGCATTGCAATTGTGACTTCAAAAGGCCGTTTCACTATTCTATGAATCCAGCTACTTCATGACGATGGGCAACATAGTAAGACCAGTGAATTCCATTAGCATGAGTCCACTGCTGTACGTTTTTAGCCATAAAGTGAGTGCCTTGGTCAGAGGCAATGCTATGTGGAATACTATGATGGTGGATAAGGCATTCTGGTGAGTCCACAGATGGTAGTTTTGACATAAGCATTGCATGCACAATAGACAAACCCATATCCAAAGTGAGTGTTAATTTCAGTGAGGACAAAC
Source organism: Piliocolobus tephrosceles (assembly GCF_002776525.5). Lineage (NCBI taxonomy): Eukaryota > Metazoa > Chordata > Mammalia > Primates > Cercopithecidae > Piliocolobus > Piliocolobus tephrosceles. The sequence goes on along the minus strand of NC_045444.1, from coordinate 24,746,153 downwards.
CTTTGCCCTTTCTATGATGGAAGAGGTCCAATATAATCAGCCTGCCACTAGATTGCTGGCTGTTCACCCCGAGGTATGGTGCCATATTGAGGGCTCAGTGTAGGTCTCTGCTGCTGGCAAATTGATACTCAGCTGTGGCCGTAGCCATGTCAGCCTTGGTGAGTGAAGTCCATGCTGCTGAGGCCATGCATAACCTCCATCCCTGCCACCATGGCCTTTTTGTTCATGGGCCCATGGGGCGATGACAGGGATGGCTGGGGAAAGAGGATGAGTGACGTCCACAGAACAGACCATCCTATCCACTTAATTATTAAAAGGCTTCTTTACTGAGGTCGCCCATTGGTGAGCATTCACATTGAACAAATATCTTCATGGTTTTTGAACACTCTGAGAGGTCCATCCACATACCTCTTTCCCAAATTTCTTCATCACCAATTTTCCAATCATGCTTTTCCCAAGTCCATGACCATCCAGCCAAATAATTGGCTACAGTCCATGAATCAGTATATATTAGCATATCTGACTATTTCTCCTTCCATGAAAAGTGCACAACCAGGTGCACTACTCGAAGTTCTGCCCACTGGGAAGATTTTCCTTCACCACTGTCCTTCAGGGATGATCTAAAAAGGGGCTATAGTGCTGTAGCTGTCCATTTTCTGGTGGTGCCTGTGTATCGTGCAGAACCATCTGTGAACCAGGTCCTCATCTTCTCTTTCTCTGTCAACTGATCATAAGTAACTCCCCATGAGGCCATTAGTGCAGACTGTGGAAGAGAAAGCAGGGTGGCAGGAATGGAGATCATAGGCATTTGAACTGCTTCCTCGTGTAACTTACTTGTGCCTTTAGGACCTGCTTGAGCCTGATCTCGTATATACCACTTCCATTTGATGATGACATGATGGTGTGCACAACCCACTTTATGGCTAGATGGTTCAGAAAGCACCCAGTTCATGATAGGCAGTTCAGGTCGCATGGTGACCTGATGACCCACAGTCAAACGTTCAGTTACCACCAAAGCCCAATAACAGGCCAAGAGCTGTCTCTCAAAAGGAGAGCAGTCATCTGCAGAAGATGGCAGGACCTTGCTCTAAAATCCTAGAGGCCTCCCCTGTGATTCACCTATGGGGGCCTGCCAAAGGCTCCAAACAGCATCCCTATCTGCCACTGACACCACAAGCACCATTATATCTGCTGGGTCATACGGCTTAAGTGGCAGAGCAGCTTACACAGCAGCCTGAACCTATTGCAGAGCCTTCTTTTCTGGACCCCATTCAAAACTGGCAACCTTTCAGGTCACTCAATGGGATGGAGTACCATACCCAAGTGAGGAATGTGTTACCTCCAAAATCCAAATAGGCTCACTGGGCATTGTGCCTCTTTCTGGGTTGTAGGAGGGGCCAAATGTAGAACCTTAGAAGGAATTCCTCACCTTAGAAGGAATATATTGACAGGCCCCACACCACCGGACCCTTAGAAAATCTACTGAGGTAGAAGTTTCCTGTATTTTAGTCAGATTTATTTCCCATCCTCTGGCAAGCAAATGTCTCACCAATAAGGCCAGTGTATTTGCTACTTCTTGCTCACTGGATCCAATCAGTATAATGCCATCAGTATAACAGACCAGGGTGATATCTTGCAGAAGCAAAAAGAGATCAAGGTCTCTCTGAATAAGATTATGACACAAAGCTGGAGAGGTGACATACTCTTGAGGTAGGACAATGAAGGTATATTGCTGGCCTTGCCAGCTGAAGGCAAATTGCTTCTGGTCGGCCTTATGGACAGGAATGGAGAAAAAGACATTTGCCAAGTCAGTGGCTGCATACCAGGTACAGGGAGATGTGTTACTTTGCTCAAGCAATGAAACCATATCTGGTATAGCAGCTGCAATTGGAATCACCACTTGGTTCAGCTTACAGTAATCCATTGTCATTCTCCAAGATCCATCTGTCTTCTGCACAGGCCAGTTGGGAGAGTGAAAGGAAGATGTGGTGGGAATCACCATCCCTGTGTCTTTCAAGTCCTTGACGGTGGTACTAATCTCTGCAATCACTGCAGGGATGCACTTTTGTTATTTAGTATTTTTCTTTTTCTTTTTTTCTTTTTTGAGACAGAATCTTACTCTGTTGCCCAGGCTGGAGTGCAGTGGTGCAATCACAGCTCACTGTAAGCTCTGCCTCCTGGGTTCACGTCATTCTCCTGCCTTAGCCTCCTGAGTAGCTGGGACTACAGGTGCCTGCCACCATGCCCGGTTAATTTTTTAGATGGGGATTCACCATGTTAGCCAGGATGGTCTCCATCTCCTGACCTCGTGATCCACCCACCTCGGCCTCCCAAAGTGCTGGGATTACAGTCATGAACCACCGCACCCAGCCTGTTATTTACTATTTTTCTTGGTAGAGACAGCTCTAATGGCTTCCATCTGGCATTTCTGATCATAATGACCATCACCCTACCAGTCAGAGAGACAATGTGGGGGTTCTGCCAGCTGCAAAGTACGTCTATGCCAATTACGCACTCTTGCACTGGGGAAATGAACACAGAATGAGTCCAAGGACACACTGTAAGTGGGGCCTGAGCTAAAACTCCATTAATTACCTGAACTCCATAAGCCACTACTTCAACTGGAGGACCACAACGACATTTTGGGTTTCCTGGAATCAACGTCAGTCCAGAGCCAATGTCCAGTAGTTCTCAAAATGTCTGATCAGGTCCCTTGCCCCACTGCACAGTTACCCTGGTAAAAGGCCAGAGGTCTCCTTGGGGAAGGATAGGGAAAAGATTCACTGCATAAATTGTCAGTAATGTAGTGGGGTCCTTCCTCTAGGAGACTCGGCCTCCTCTTCATTCAAGGGGTTTTGGGTCTGTAAACTCGCTCAAATCTGGAAATGGACTGAGGGACCATGATTCTGTTTTTAGAATTCAAATTAGTCTTTTGTCCATTTGACCTAGAAGTTTTATCCTTATATAAATTAACTAGGAATGCAGTAGGCTTCCTATCAATTTCACTTCTAGGAACATTATGATTTATTAGCCACTGCCAGAGTTCTACACTAGTCAGACTATTCTGATTGCTGCTTTGTCTCTGCTATCCATTACAGTAGTCACGCCCACCTTGCTGTTTACAGTTGAGTGGCACCACTTGGCCCCTGCCACCTCAGGATCCTAGTTTTTCTATTGTGTTTAAATTTTGTGATTGAGTGACTGCAGTTCCCACTGTTAGCTCTGACATACAGAGAAGAGCAATTACAAGGCTTTTCAAAGATGCAGGTGCTGCCCTTACAAATCTATTTCACAAGTCATTGGTCAAGGGTATATCTTCTGAACCCTCCCAGCTGGGATGAGTAGGTCTAAAGTGACTAATCCACTCCACCATCCCATTCTCCCTAAGCCTTTGGATCCCTTCCTCTACATTAAATCAAGGAAGATCAGGCATTTCCACCTTGCTCACAGTGGGCCATCTTTTAATCCATATTTCTACTCACCAAGCAAATAAACTATTAGAACCTTTTTTAACTCCCAGAGCTGCAACAATAAAAGCACAGTCCCTACTTAGCAGGCCCAAATCAATACATTTAGCCTGATCCAACTCTATGTTCCTTCCCTCATTATCCCACACCCTTAATATCCATTCCCAAGCCTGTTCTCCAGATTTCTGTTTATATACTCTAGAAAACTCAAGCAATTCTTTTCAAGTGCAGCATACTTCCTCATGGGTCACACTCTCAGTCTTACCTCTAGAGGCCCACCAGGACTTTAGTCTAACTATAGGTCTAGAAGCAAACAGCGGTGTTTTGGGTGGCGCCTGAAAAGAATCAACATTATTTTGCAAGGCAACTATGTGTGAAGGGTGGCCATCAACATTTCCTCAGGCAGCACAGGGTTTATCTCCTCAGACTAAGGTAGAAAAACTGATGGCAGCATGCACTGGGGAAGGTATGTTGCCACTACCGGGGATGGGGAAACTGTTCTTTTTGGCAAAAAAAAGTTTCATCAGAGTTTACAAACTCAGTGTCCCCAGTTTCAGCAGGGTCCTCCCATATGTTCCCATTCCAAGTTGCAGGGTTCTATTCTTACCCAATCAATGCCCTCACTTTAACAGTAGACATCTGTGAGGCTTTGCATGCACCTTTCTTGACAGATTAGCCACTCACATGATAAGAACTTGTGTCTGTCTTTCCACAATTTCAGCTTTTTCTCTACAGAAGACAAGCCTCTCACTCAAGGCAATCTTAGAGATTTGAGGTTCAGTATTTGCTGGTGAAGACAGGAGACAGAATCCCCGAGTTCATCATTTTCGTTCATCACTTTGTCCACTGAATTTAGGAGCAACCAACCACCTTCATTATGTTCCTTGGTTCTCCACATATGATCAAAGGTATTATATATAGAGCCACTTAATACCTTGCCTCTCACAAGCAGAGTGGTGAATCAGGAATGTCAGATGCATTTATTTTGCATAACTCTGAACAGTTCATGCCAAGGACTATTGGTGTTTTCCATACTATTAGAAGTAGAGTCCTTAGCATTTTGGGGTCTAATCATATTAAGCAGCCAACTCCGGAAACCCCAAAACCAATGAAAGAACTCCATCCTTAATATTCTGTTCCTCTAGAACCACTCTCGATACCAAAATCTGTATTAGTCAAAGTTCTCTAGAGGGACAGAACTAATAGGATACACACACACACATACATATATATGGAAGTTTGTTAAGTATTAACTTGCATGATCTCAAGTTCCCATAGTAGGCTGTCTGAAAACTTGAAGAGCAAGGAGAGCCAGTCCAAGTCTCAAAACTGAAGAACTTTGGAGTCTGATGTTCAAGGGCAGGAAGCATCCAGCAGGGGAGAAAGATGTAGGCTGGAAGGCTAGGCCAGTCTTGCCTTTTCACATTTTTCTGCCTGCTTTACATTTGCTGGCAGCTGATTAAATGGTGCCCACCAGATTAAGGGTTGGTGGTTCTTCCCCAGCCCACTGATTCAAATGTTAATCTCTTTTGGCAACATCCTCACAGACATACTCATTATCAATACTTTGTATCCTTCAATCCAATCAAGTTGACACTCAGTATTAACCATCACAATGATTCAGTGGGTAGGAGGTAGCATTCAGGGTTGGTTACTTGAGTGTAGAAACTTAAATAGAGTGGAATGAAATGGTTAGTCATAGCAAATTAAGCTATGAATAGTTATTAGATTACCTAACCCCCAGCTTAGTATTAATGTTCATGGTAATGGAACAATATTTTATGTTTATTATTTTATCAATTGAAAGAACTCAGGTGATCTTCTGGGGAAAATAATTTAAATTCATTCATTGGACCCTTTGAGGTGATAGCTGTCAACAAATCTTAAATATTTTCAGCGTTCAATTGATTTTTATTAGCAATGAGTTGCTCTAAATTAATTTGTTTCCTTTTAAACATATTTTTTTCTCGACTGAACAACCCCAAGTTATTATTATTTTAAGATTACTTTTAACATTTTCCTAGGTTAAATCATTTTAATGAAAAGCTATCATAAATATTTGTTATCACTGTATTTTAGATTTTCATAGCATAGGGGAAACAAATCAAGTTATTAACACTAATAAATTCGATTTTATTTCTACAAATGAGAAATAAAATACATTCTTGCAGGAAAAAAATATACTCAGTAGGATTATAAATCTATTAATCTAAAAACATTTTCTAACTCCTGTTGTATTTATGGAAATTTTCAATATCAGAAGAGAAGCTTCAAGACACTTCTCAGCCTGTGCTTTCTATGTCAGCCAGAAGGATAAACTACCTTTGAATATTGAAATTTTCTAGTAGCTCCATTAAAAGTCAGAAAGAAATAGGTGAAATTAATTTTAAATGTTATACTTAATATAATGTAAATATAAGTCATAAATGAGATATTGCATATTTTGTTACTAACTTCATATTTTTGTACATATTTTAAAGTTACAGCATGTCTCAGTTTGACTTTAATCCATGTGCTAAATAGCCACATGTGGACACTGACTGCTGTATTAAACATCGTCAGTCTTAGGCCAAACTAGTCTTTAGAAGAGTTTTCTCAAATCCTCGCCTTTTAATAAAAAACCTGAATTGTTCGTCAGGTTAACAATACACTTCTTCCTATTTCACTGTTATACTTTCATTACTTAGTCACCTCTAGGAATTTACTCTCATCTTCATACTTCCCTTGATTTCATCTATGATCTCAAAGTCACATTCAGTGCCTTTAATTTTAAATACTGTAGTACAATGTACATATAGATATAGATATATGGTATGTTGTAATATAATATATGTGTTTGATATATATGATATACATAAATTGTGTAATGTGTGTGTGTGTTTGCCTGCCTCTGTGTGTCTCCTTCAATCATTACACAAATATTTACATATACTCTGTATACATTAGGCTCAGAGTGAAAAAATGGGGAAATGTACATGGTCACTACCCTCCAGGAACTGAAAATCTATCTGTGCCTCTCAGTCCTTTTGACTGAAGGTGCATCCATCTTATGTATCTCAGTAGCTAAGAGACTAAACACAAATATCCTTCACGGACTCCATTTGCTATTAATCACGTATCCGTAATTACTCCAATAGCAGAGACACTTTGCCGATTGCCCGTGTTCAAAGTCTTCAATTCATCTTTAATTCCTTTCTCATTTTCTCTCCACATTCACAAATACTTTCTATCTCACAATATCCAATTTAAAAGCACACTCAGGCCTGTTTCTTTTCACTCATTGTAGTACTGTGACTTTATCCCTGGTTTACTTGCCGTCTCGTAAGTACCCGTATATAATATTTCTATCTTCCTTTTTTTCCTCAAAAATGAAAGTAATTTAATGTAAATTGTACAATCACACACGTTTACTGTGAAAATGATCCTTTAAATGTAAATGTAGAGCAGCAACATGCCTCTTGATCTCCTTGAAAACAAATTTGTTGGGAAAAGCTGCCAAAATTCTATGTATCTATTACTGATAAATTTTACGAGTGTTTCTTTTGTGAACCACCAAAATTATGACATTAAATTATAATATGGTAACGTGGTTTCGTAACTTATAGCATAATCTCAAGAACACTACAGTTTAATAATTGTTTTGTTGATGTTTCTAGAAGTATGATATTTTAAAAATGGATAAATCATTTATAGAGAAACCTTATATAAAAGTTGTCTGTAACAGCTAAGCTTGTAGATTGTTATAAGCATTCCTTATAAAAGAATATATTCTAAAATTCATTACGTTAAATACTGATATATCCACTTTATACTTATTCATTTTATTAATAAAGAAAAAAGCACTTAATATTGAGATCTTAGTTTAATATCCTTGGTAATATGTCATTAATAGCAAATCAGTGGTAGGAAACTGCAGCTCTTAAGACAGATATTCAATTTCTCTGAATATAAAAGTAAGTACTATATAAGTATTGATTATTTTATTCTACTTTCCTATTACATAATAACATGAAAATGATAAGAAACTGGTAGAATTCAATTTCTGAAAATTTACAAAATAGAAGGAAGTCATTCAATGAGCTATTGTCACAATAAGTATCATTTATAACTGAGCAAGACAACCACTTTTTATGTGACTGGCAAAGAAACACAGTAACAAATATAATAAACATAATAAAAATTCACAAATCCGCTTCTTGAACTAAAAGTAAGAGAGCATTTTCTTATTAAAAATGTGATTATCTACGCATGCCACCAAAACACACTGCTGGAAAATAGAATGAAATAAGTTAATGTTGTTTGCTGAATGATTATTTCTGATTCCTCAGACTAGCTTCTCCATCATCAAATGAAATTGGGTTAGTCTGGTATGACTTACACTTAATGGTGATCACTGATTTCATTCCTAAGTGTACATAAATCATTCCTTTAATAACATTTGTTAGAATCTTTCCCAAAACTAATATTGAGAGTGGCAAACTCAAATGTCTAGAGACCAAGAGATGACAGAAACAAAAGGACTGGAGAACATGTACCTTTTTGAAGGTAATGGCTGTCACTAGGTTCTAGCCAACTGTGGGGGTGAAATCTGATATCAGATGTTCACAACTAATTCTCTACTTTGTTTGTTTAGTTTTTGTTTTGTTTTAGACATTGGGAAATCCTAATTGCTTCTGTAAGTCACATTCACTTGTCATTTTACAGTCTCTGTTACACAGTTTAATCAAGATTCCCTCTTTCTTTTAAATTCAGAAGACCTCCTGACAAACACCCCATGCCCCCCAGTTTCTGCACACACACAGTACCAAGACTACTGACAGAGTCCATGAAAATCACATAAACATGTTGTGAGCCACTGAAGCAATCTGCGTTTGGAATTGCTTTTGAAGACACAAGCTCTTGAGGAGTAGTCATTCACTCAGAAAATGAAAAATTATCTGCATTTAAAATAGAATTTATACGTAATTTTTAAAGAAATCCTTATATGTGGGACCTGTTTTTACAAGCTCAAGACTATCAACTAATGGATATTTTTTGAAGAATTGATTCTTTTTCAGCAAGGGCACAATTATTTCATACTTAATTTACATAGTTTGTTATATTAGTGTTTCTCAGTGAAAAGATGAATCAAATCACTTACATGATTGAAATCACTGACCAGCTGATTCAACTGTTTAGTGAATACACAATTAGTATATTAAATAAAGCTAATATTGTACCACAAATAAGCAACTTTTATTAATTCCATTGCTATGAACATTATTCCTCTGAACATTATGTTCATGCCAACTCTAATTATTCAGACGTCTTTAATTCTTGCACACCATGGGATGGAAAAACTTTCACTCTCTCATTAAGTCACATTTTCTACCTCATGTGCTTACCCTCCTGAATGTGAGTGAGCTTATTTTGCCAGTTTTTCCTTGTAACCTTACAGATTCTAACTGTGAAACAGAAAGATAGAATGGTGCTTATGTAAGACAGTTTTGTTGTTTGACTGTAAGGTATAATTTGGACAGAGAAAACGAGGCATCTTTATCTTTGCATTCTACCTGTGATCACCTTGGTTTCAGCCATTCAGTGGTGCCATCCTTCTCCTCACACAGGGACAGATATCTGAGTGTCAGCTATGGTGCCTGTAGATCATGCTCTGAAATAAAAATGTTCTGACTGCTAAAGCCGTCCTTCAAACACAATCTCAGCTCCATTGATTCCCTGACTCCCCTCTCACCCAACCACCCATAGGAGCACAGGTTTATTAGGTTTGGGGCTTAGGTGTTTTATGCTTAACTTCAATTCTTTGACTCAAGGCTATCTCGCATACATTTCGACTCCTGCTACACCATTTATTTTATTTTAATCGCCTCAATTTTCTCCCTGATTATCAGCTTCAACCTTTTGCAATTATTTTAATGACTGCAAATCTCATAATGCTTTTTGTCTAGAGACAGAGGCTATGCACTCTAACGTAGTTTTTTTGTAAACATCATAGAACTTTGTTGAACCATTCATAATATTTCCCCTATTTCTTTATCCTTGATTTCTTTAATATTTTTCAAGCCAATATTTGTGAGAATGATAGCTAAGATTAAACGACTAGAAAGATCAAGGTTAACTGATCCATAAAAACAATGGGACAATAATCATGACATTGTAGTTCCAATTTTCTAAACAATTTTACTAGCCAACCACCTGTGGTAGTAGCCAAAACTGTCAAAGAATACTCATCTAGGAAATCAAGGATGGGCTCTTAATTTATTTACTTGTAAAGGTACTCAGTAAGTGTTTCTTGAACAAATGAGTAAATACTAATGTTTATACATTTTCTGTTAGCAAACGTTTACATTTGCGATGCATGGTGATAATAAAATTAAAACAAAATACATGTTTTCCTCTTCACTTCATGATTTACTAAATATTGTGATTAAAGAGAATTGGAAAATCAAAGTTCAACACACTTAAGATTAAAAATTGACTAATCTATTTCAGAAGGTATTTTCCTTTTGATTGTATATTTGTATTATGCAAACATATGCACATTCTATAACAACATTTTTAATGTAAGAGTTCCCATGGTAAAAATGATATTATTTATAATAATGTTGGTGAGATTCAAAATATATGGGTGAGTGTAATAATGTTAACCTGGAGATTGCAAACATAACCCACTGCCAAATCATTAATATTCATATTTGAATACAATGTAAAGCATTCTAAATATATTTAGAATACTATATACATTATTTGATTTATAAAATGTGACTTACAGTTTCATTACTGCAATGCTTTCTGCTAATTTAAATATCAAATTGGGCATGACAGGGGCAAAATATTAATTCAGATCTGAAAATGAGCGTTTGAATATTCTAAAGGTTTTTTTTGGAAAATAATGTCAAAGATAGACTAAGAACTCTTTATAAACTGCAGTAACCAAAACAGCATGGTACTGGTACCAAAACAGAAACACAGACCAATGGAACAGAGCAGAGCCCTCAGAAATAACACCACACATCTACAGCCATCTGATCTTTGACAAATCTGACAAAAACAAGAAATGGGGAAAGGATTCTCTATTTAATAAATGATGCTGGGAAAACTGGCTAGCCATAAGTAGAAAGGTGAAACTGGATCCCTTCCTTACACCTTACACAAAAATTAATTCAAGAGGGATTAGAGACTTAAATGTTAGACCTAAAACCATAAAAACCCTAGAAGAAAACCTAGGCAATACCATTCAGGACATAGGCATGGGCAAGGACTTCATGTCTAAAACACCAAAAGCAAGGTTGACAAATGGGATCTAATTAAACTAAAGAGCTTCTGCACAGCAAAAAAAAAAAAAAACTACCACCAGAGTGAACAGGCCACCTACAAAATGAGAAAAAGTTTTTGCAATCTACTCATCTGACAAAGGACTGATATCCAGAACCTACAAAGAACTCAAACATTTTACAAGAAGAAAAAAACAAAAAAAAACCATCAAAAAGTGTGCAAAGGATATGAACAGACATTTCTCAAAAGAAGACATGCACACAGCCAACAGACACATGAAAAAATGCTCATCATCACTAGCCATCAGAGAAATGCAAATCAAAACCACAGTGAGATACCATCTCACACCAGTTACAATGGTGATCATTAAAAAGTCAGGAAACAGGTGTTGGAGAGGATGTGGAGAAATAGGAACACTTTTACACTGTTGGTGGCACTGCAAACTAGTTCAATCATTGTGGAAGACAGTGTGGCTATTCCTCAAGGATCTAGAACTAGAAATACCATTTGACCCAGCTATCCCATTACTTGGGATATACCCAAAGGATTATAAATCATGCTGCTATAAAGACACATGCACATGTATGTTTATTGCGGCACTATTCACAATAGCAAAGACTTGAAACAAGCCCAAATGTCCATCAACAACAGACTGGATTAAGAAAATGTGGCACATATGGAATGTGGCACCATGAAATACTATGCAGCCATAAAAAAGGATGAATTCGTGTCCTTTGTAGGGACATGGACGCAGCTGGAAACCATCATTCTCAGCAAACTATTGCAAGAACAGAAAACCAAACACTGCATGTTCTCACTTATAGGTGGGAATTGTACAATGAGAACACTTGGACACAGGAAGGGGAACATCACACACTGGGGCCTGTTGTAGGGTGGGGGAAGTGGGGAGGGGTAGCACTAGGAGATATACCTAATGTAAATGATGAGTTAATGGGTGCAGCACACCAACATGGCACATGTACACATATGTAACAAACCTGCAGATTGTGCACATGTACCCTAGAACTTAAAGTATAATAAAAAAAGAAAGAAAGAAAAAAGACTTCAGTAACCTTTTCATATTTCAGGTAGGAATTTCAAGGTAGTGAATTCCTACTTTAGTATTTCTAGTGGTCAGAAGTATGACAATCACAACATTAGGAACAGGATAAAAAGAGCAAGTAGAATGTGATCTTTTCTAAGAAACAAATATTAAAGCTGAATTTTATGTTTCTTGTTGATCTCTCCATTTCATGACGACATACAGTAATTACTTCACATACCCTATATTTTGATGTCAATAATGCTTAGCACTTCAGTGTTTACTCCAAGACTTATTCTGTTTTTAATGTAAAATTGCCTTTCTGTACAAATGACCGTACCACCAAACAATGACAACTTCTCTGAGTTCAAAGAATATTTCACATAAATCATTTATATTCTCTTGCAAAAATCTAACACAACTTCAAACAGTAGATATTTAATAAGTATTTGTTGAACTAATTTGTTGAAAAATTGAATAATTTATTCACTTATTTACTAAATAAATAGTGTGATTACGATGTATTAGGCTGGTGCAAAAATAATTGCAATTTTTACCATTAAAACTAATGACAAAAACTGCAAATACTTTTGCATCAACCTAATATAAAGCACTATCATAACAATTTTTTCTTCTTAAAAATATAAAAATACATTTTTACAATGAATCTCACAATATTCCCCTGAAATAAAAAAAAAATTCTATAATAGATGAAGGAGATTTTCAACTGATGATTATTCATAATATAAATTTTTTGAATACTTTTCTTTTTTACCTCAGATATGTTTTATAGGTATAATATTTTTAACATATACATGATCTATTTTCAAGACATGCACAATCTACGTAATATTTATTTAAAGCTGTAGTCAACCAATTATTTGTAATAACTATTAACATTAAAAATAAAAATACATCTGCCAAAAATTATTCAAAAAAGCATGAATTTAATTGACTGTCTTTCACCATATGCTATCTTTTTGCATCTCAAAGTTCAGAAGTCTTCTTAAGTTCAAAGATATGTACATTGTAGATCAATCATTCTGTTTTCCAGATCTTTTCCAATCTCTAAATCATATGAGCCACGTAATGCCTCACATGTTTATGATGTCAGTGAATCGTGTGCTGATACATTAACAAGTTATTTTTCACCAGCTGCAGCTTTGTCCAGTAAACATAAGCTACACCGAACCCTTCCTAGATTCCCACTAGATTCCCAACTTGGATTACACATTAGTTGCTAACTTCTTTCCCATTAGGTAGTTGTCTCAGAGACAACAGTTATTTAAATGTGTGTGTGTGCAAGTGTTTGTAGATGGCCCTTCTTTAGCTTCTCAAGTTTTCCCCACTTCCTGTTAACCCACATGTGAGATGAAGCTGGTCTCTCTGGCAGGCCTGTCACAAACACACTTGGGATTTACATCAACAGTGCATGGTCAAACCTCAGGAAAAGCAATGTTACAGTCAAGATGAAATTGATTTAAAAAATTTATTGCTCAGAATTTGTTGTCAGGGATTAGATATGAAAAGTATGAGTATGTTTTCCAAAGTGAGCATCTGAAAGCCCCATAGTCTTTGAAGGGATTGTGGTAGAAGAAAGAGAGGCTATAAGAATGATGAAAAGGTAGACTTGGGAAACAACAAATAGATGCCAATGCATCAGTTCATTTCACAAAGAATTCTGTGAAGCACCGAGGAACAAGTAATATACTCTAGTCCTCACTTGGAAAACTTGTTTCCTAAAAGATAGAACAGCACGTCATACTATTTCTTGTTTCCCTCTTCTTTGGATAGTTCACTTATAATGGAGTGGGGGGCCTGGTGTGGCCCAGTGCAAAACTCAGCATGAGCCAGCACCTATTTTTCCTGGGAATTTGGACAGGAACATGTAAAGAAAGGGAAATAAACAGCAAATATTAAAATTTAACACAGCTTATATATGCACATGAAATGCAGAGAAGAACATACGTTTAGGTTCACAATTATATGTAACTTCTATTTTTTTTTAACATTTTGGTCAAAGTCTGTGCACTTACATTCTGAGTTCAAAGCTTCATCTGAATTACTCTTGGTCATATGTATTCATAAATAATGACATGGTGACATTGATGGTCACAGTGAAAGTTCATGGTTTTTATCTACTTACCATTCTTAGGATGACAGTATAGATTAAGGAATTTATTATTTTATTAAATTTATAGATTTATTCTTCCCCTTAAATTGAAAAATCTTCTTTTGAAAACTACTTGGAGCTTTTAAGAGATAGACCAAGCTACCAAGTGTCAGGACATGCTGACACACAGGTTGTTTTAAACTCTCCCCTAGATTTGAACATTCTCGGTTTACTCTTGATTCTTGGAATTTCTACCTGTGATGTTACTGCTTGACTTATAACAGAAGTTACCATCTGGAAATACAGTAACTTTTGTTTATTTTATATTTGGGAATAATCTTTTTCAAAGCATATTAATAAAGAATTAGGGATCCAAATGCAAACCTAATATAAACGTTAGGTCTTTACCAAAGCAAATAATATAACTTAGATAAAAATAAAGAAACAGCTTTCCTTTCTGTACAGCTGAGATTATATCTGCTCAGGTGGCCAGAAAGCTGTTCTCTTTTTTTGCTTTGTTTAGAAAATGCAATCTGATTTCAGAAACATGAAAACATGGGTGAGCGAAAGCACTGTTTTAGAATTAACACAGTGTATATGATATTGATTCATCTTTATTTTTATTTTTCCGCATGAGAAAACTGAGACCCAAAAATTTAAACAATGTACCTAATGTTATATAATCATTAAGTAGTAAAACCAGAACTTAAACTTAGATGTGTCTTTATTAAAAATCTAAATGATCTAGTTTTATCCTCTCTAATATGGAAGCCACTAGCAGTGTGTGACTATTTTAACCTAATTAAAACTAAATAAAATTAAAAATTATTTTCCTTAGATGCATTAACCACACTTCAAGTGTTCAATAACCACAGGGCTTTGTCGCTGTCATTGTGAACAGGACAGATTATAAAACATTTACTTCATCACAGAAAATGTTCTTGCTCAGTATTAATGTATAGAAGCCCATCTATTTCATGATTAAGGAAACAGTCTCAGGAAGGTTAAAAGATTTTCCCAAGGTATTCAGCTGGATTGGCAGAGAATTCCATGTAAATGCCAAGTCCTCTGAAGTCTAAAACAGGGTTATTTCTGTTGTACCCTGGTCCAAACCATTCTCAAAAGCAACTCTCTCTCTCTCTCTTTCTCAATCTCTCTCTCAATCTCTTTCTCTCTGTCTCTCTCTCTCTCACACCCACACACACACACCCCTCTAAAAGCACCAGCTTCTTCTTCTCTGGTTTACATCCAGTATGAAATTCACATTCTCTACAAAAACTATACATAGCAGAATAGAGAGGAATTTTCTGTTCATATTTATGACAGTGATTCAGGAATATCAAGGGAGCCAGTGAAAGTGCAACTTTTCTTCTAGAACACACTAGTGAAATGAGCCACTGTTGATCAGTAGTAGCCACATAGAACAGAGGAAACCAAAGAATGTGCATGATTGATATTCTTAATAGGTGTAAGCTTTTGCTACTCTGTTTTTTCCCAGAAAATTACTTTGTAATATATTCACATAGAAGAAGTCATGTTTTATAAGCACTTTAAATTTTGAAACAATTTTAAACATAAAGGTTGCAAGAATAGAACAAAGAATTCTTATAAACCTTCACCCATATGTGCTTTATGAGTTTCTACTTCTTCCTCTTTTTGCCTCCCCCTGCACCTAATACCCTCTTCCCTACACTCCTTCTTTGTATATATTTTATTTAAAAATAAGTTGCATGAGCCATGCTTTTAAAACACTAAATGCTTCAGTGTGTGACATTATATAATCACAGAACAACTATCAAAATCAGAAAAAATTAACCTTGCATCTAATAATTTTGACTATATTCTAGCACTTATTTTTATACAATAGACTCCATAAACTCCTCATATGAGCAAAAGAAAAACATCATGTTAGTCTTAACCTAAATCAGCTTTTCCTGTATAGACTGTTTATGTAAAGTATAATATTTGCTAGAGTTTCCCAGGAAGGCCTTGTCATCATATTTGTTTTATTTCAGGAGCACACCTTGGGCTAAGCAAATGTTTAACCATTAGCATATTCAATAATCTTCTCCAAGGTCAATCACCATGTATTTCAGTCTTCTAATTCTGTCAAAACAAGATCATGGTCTTTTAGAAATGAAATTAACTGTTTTCATCCTCCAATTAAAATAATTGTAAAACCCCAAATCTCCTTTTTTCTTAGTCCCTTCTTTTTCATTTGTGTAGTTTTGTATCTTGTTACATTGGTATTAAGGAAGTGGAAAACTAAAGATTAATACAGAATATCTAAGAATGAAAGTGTCCTCTCACAGGGGCATTATCATGCAAAGGGTCTCCATTTCTCTACTATATTTCTTATTTTTTTAAACTAGACACTAGTTTTATTTCTCTCACATACATATTAAGTAGAGAATTTAGATTAGTTTTGGCTGTAATATTCTGGTTTCATAATGTTGCATATTAGCCAGTAACCTCTATACAAAGGACAGGGACTTCCATTTCTGAACCTGCATTTACACTTGCTACTTGCTACCAGTAGGTTAGTAGAAATACTCCTTTGCTAAGTATATGCTCAGGGAAAATAATTAGTTGACGCCAGCCTAAGTGCTTAGCTGGATTTAGACTGACTAGTGTGTCCATAGTTAGAAATTATTGTTAATTATACTCATACAAATTCATCATGGAGAAAATAGAATTAAATATGTGTCCTAGGATAATGATCCTAATATTTAAAAACATTAAGTGGCCGTCCTTTCCCTTCAAAAGAAAATGCATAGGTACTCACCAGCTATGCCTCTTGCCTTTTGGAATTACTAGACCCATCTTCACATGAAAGTCTTGTGATCTTGGCATTGGCAAAGCCTGAGCGTGCATTTCAACGTTAGATGTTCTGTGATCTGTGAAGTCTGCTTTGTACCCAGGGGAAAATTAGTTAGCTAGCACAAATCAATCAAGGGAAGTCTGCCTTTAGCAGGGAACAGCTACGTATTCTCACAGTGCTTTGTTTCTGAACACCCTCTGGCAAGTATTTTTGTTTTCATGGCAGAAACACACAACTACACACATGTGTGATATGTAGATAAATAGGTATTACTTTTCTTCCCTTAACTTTATGAAAAATAGCCCTCCCAGACTTGAAATCCTGCTTCTTTCTTGCAGTAGAAATGTTACATTCTGTGTGGCCTATGCGACTCTGAAGGCTTTCTGGTAGAATCTTTCTGGCTAGAGGAAAATAAACAACTGCTCGGTGTTTGGAGATTGGGGGAAAGTCTTGTTCTTAACCCCAAACCCTTCTACATTGAAAGAGAAAAACCATGGGAGAGCAATTAACAATGAAAACAAGCCTGGAGGGTCTTGAGTCTCTGGCTTCTGCCAAAGGGACTCCTTTCTTTCCATTTATTCCAATTCCATTGCATAGCTTGTTTTTAACAGCTTTAGAGCCTGCTTTCTTGTATCAACTGTTTTGGTCAAGTAGCTATGGTTTGCTCAGGAGAAATTATTCTGGTACCAGGTGGCCATTTGTGTCTATGGGGTCTTTCTGTTGGTGGAAATGCCTCTGGTCAAACTTTCTCTAAATTTTCAAAAGCCTATCAGGATTGCCAGTGATCAACAGCTTGCATTGTGGTCTTTTGTACTGTCAGACCCTAGAATGTAAAGCCTGAAGGAACTTCAGGATTCGTCTAATCTAATTTCTCCAACAACATTTTAAGCACTTGGGGCACAGTACCTTGTTTCTCTCTTGAATCTCAGCACCTAGTGTAGTGCCTAATTTATGATAGGTATTCAAAAACTGTTAGCATGTAATGGAATAAACCAGCACCTTAATGATTTAATAAAATTGTGAACTGATATCCAGAGTAGCTGAGTAATTTTTCTATTATCACACAGCCTGTTAATTAAAGAGCAAGAAGCTGGAAACAGGACAGTATTAAATTCACTGCACATCCATTCCTCTGTGCAACATTGTCTTAGCAAACGTTCCTCTGTGCAACATTGTCTTAGCAAATGTTCCTCTGTGCAACATTGTCTTAGCAAAGTATTGCTAAGTATCATTGGTCAGATAAGAAGTTCGTTTTTCACTTAGACTGTACATGTGCCTGATGCAAATAGCACAGGGTTTGGAGTAAAAAATGTGGGTTATGAGTTTGCCCCTTAGTAGCCATGTGAACTTAAATTTCTCTACAAAATAAAGATAACAATTCCGGCAGTAACTAAAAATATTCTAAATTTTTTTCTACATATGGCCTTAGATGTCCTTTTATTTGAGTCAGAGTGCTCAGAAATACTCTACTAAGAAGGGAATTATTTTCTATTATATAAGTGGTCCCTCTACTAATAAAGGAATTATTATTTTAGTTATCTATAATATTGCATATTATACATAACGTGAAATATATATTTACATATACCATAAACTAATAAGTAACTAATTTATTTTGTAGGGTCTGAGTCAAAAAGGGCCTGTTAGGTTTATAAACATGAGAAAATCCTTGCTACAAGTTCAAAATGTCGGTTAATACATAGGTATATATTGGCTCAAAGGCAATGTCGAATAAAAATAATTAATACTAAATGAGAACCTCCCCAAGGCTTTCTTTTTGCTCCTCCTCTTGCATATTATGCCCTAAGCGGCTTCATTCACCATGCTTCATTACTTCCCCAGGCTCAGGCCTCATGAGCCAGGAGAATAATATATGCTACATTCTGAGAGCAAAAGCTCCTGGTGTGAGACAAATTAACACAGCACTGGGAGCCATTTAACAAATTATCTTTTCCAGTGCCTCTACTGGCACCACAGTACCCACTATGGACCCACATTCACATCAATTAGATTAGCTACTCAGTCCCAGAGTTCGTTTTCTTCATGCCGACCCAGGCTGTGACCTCCCCGTTACAACTAGAAAATGAACAGTCCTAAGATGGACAGATGAATTTTTGAGACAATTTCTTTAGGAGAGTAAAATCATCTTCCTTAGAAATTGTCTAGCTTTTTCACTTTGGCTGTTTCAAACTGTGTGTGCCATATTTTGCTTTCTAAGTATGTATACCAAGACCTCGAGTATTTATTTCTAACTCTTTTAATGTTTTGTACCAGTGTGAATAATAAATAATTTCACAAAAAAAGTGATATTTCAAGGATTCATCTATTTTTGCTTCACTTTTCTCTACTTTAGGTGACCTCCAATTTCTTTCCTAACCTTAGAGAGTGTCTGATTGACTTAGATATTAAGCTGCAATCTAGGAAGAAATTTCTTGTAATGAGAATTCCAAATGATGGAACTAAAACAGACTAAGAAGAAAGAAAATGGTGTGGGAGAAAAGAGAAAAATAAAAGGGGTGAAACACCTAAAAATATTCCCAGAGAGGTGTACAGAAATAACTAACACTTTTACTGAAGTCTTGGGGTATTTTATGGCAGTGCAGAGTGTTTTGTAGGGGGAAAAAAAAATCATAACATGGCACTTTCTATAAATGCAGCACTTTTCCTTAGCATCTCACAGAGTCTTTTCTTATTTATTATTTATTTGATCTTTTCACAGTTTTTTTAGTGAGAACCTGGAATACTAAAAGATTTCACATCATTGCTCCATCATATTTTTGGGAGGGTGAAAGGAGGATGAATATAGATAAGAGATTGGGAAGGCAAGTGATCAACACGTCTCTGCCCTGTAACTTCTGCCATACGACATGCAGGTGGGTGTCCAGTACCCTTACAATGGTTGCTTCCTGAGGTTTTCTTCTTTTTCATTGTACTTCCAAGCAATTCTTCTTCCTGGTATCAAGAGAAATAAAAAGAAAAAAAGAATGTGAACCTTAGAAGAATTAAATTAAGTACCAAAAACGAAAAGAAAAGAAAAACCTTCCCCAATCCTTTATAGCAAAGGAGAAGAATTTTCAAAGCAAGTATATATTCCCAAAAGAGCAATAGGTCTGAATATGGAAGCTGCAATGTACAATTCCTGGAATTTTACAGTGTTTGGAAGAGACAAAAGAGACGTAAGGCTAGAAGAGAATAGCAACTTGAAGAGTGGTGTTCTTCTAGAATCCCAGCACATTATCTGCCTCGCAGACTTTGTCATAGCCAGTGTCATGAAACACATCAATCCTGGTAATACATTTTCCTTTCAGTGCCTTATTTGTGACTAAGGTGACAATGGGCTCAATTATAAGTCTGATACTTAGATCAAGTTTTATTTTTCAGTTTTAAGTGGGCAGATTTACACCGTAGGAAGGTAGACTATTTCTTGTAAATTCTATAACGAACATTTTTGTATGTCATTCTCTGGCAAGGTTATACTCTTGAACATGGGAACTGAGAAAGGAACAGGGGAAAAATCAAAAATAACCTATCTTACAATACTTCACGTAAGTTGCTTTGCACTGTTTCCTGATCCTAAATTTAAGTCAATAATTTCTCCTAGGCAATTGGATGTGGGGTCGAATGTATGAAGTCTACTGAACTCTAAGGGGGATTTTAATTACTTTTGTGATTTATTACTTACTGGGATAATTCTTGAGAGTCAGCAGACTTGCTTACTAGAGCTATGAGAAATTGCTGGTTGTGAATTACAGGTGAGCCACATTAATCATTTCTGGAGTTTTATCAGCATGGACTTTCACCCCATGAAGCTTTTACCCAAACAGTAAGCCATAATATGCTAATCCTGCATCACTACTCCTTTAAATCTGAAATTAACATATCTTTATATCTTCCACCCTGATGAAACTTCAAAATAAAAAATATTGTCCTATGAGACTAATATGATTCAAAAGCAATGAGACTAATAATATCTGCTCTAAGTTTGAGTGTACTTTTATTAATTCACAGATTTAGAAAATAAGTTATGTGTTGTTTTTAGTGCCCAATTTTTTTTTAGTGCACTAGTTAAGATGCTTGAGCCACAATAGTAAATAAAATCGAAGTCCTCACTCTCATGGAGGTTACCTTCTAGCGGTGGGAGACAGAAATAAATACATTTATAAAACCAACCATGTGGTAATAACTGGATAGAAAGTAAGAGTGAGGAATGCTATTTTGTATGGGTGGTCAGGGAAGATTTCTTTGTTAAGGGAATATTTGTGCAGAGATCTACAGAAACTGAGGAAGAGACAATGCATAAACATAAGGAAAAGCTTTAGCCAGAGCACTTAGCACTCAAGTGTGTTTAAGGGAAGAAAAGGAGGATGGTGTGGTTGAATTAAGAGTGATGAAGGTAGCAAGTGATCAAAGTGGTAGTCAGAAAACCAGCTGGAACTGAAATATACAGGACCAAGACCATAGCGAGTTGAAGGTTTGAGAAGAAAGTAATATGATCACATATCTGTTGCATTATCATCACTCTAGCTGATGTAGGCAGGAAAGAAAAGAGCAGACAAGAGAGGCTTTGGGGAAACTATTTGAGGCACTACTGCAAATAGCCAGGTGAAAAAATGAAAGTGGTTGAAAGTGATCAGAAGTGGTCACATTTATGTATCATTTAAAGGCATATTTGATGACGTATTCATAAGTGAGAGAGACAGATAGTAGCCTTGGTTTATACTGCCATCAAATGATAGAATGTAGATCCACATAATGACCTATTTAACCAGGGAAGGAGTGGGTTAAGTACATTTTGAATTAAAAGTTTATTTTTGAACTTGTTAAATCTGAAATGAGATGTCTGGATTTCATTAAAGGTCCAGATGGAAGAAAAAAAATGGAAAATATCAGGTAGAGGTCATATTTAAAGCTGTGGGACTATATGAATTCAGTTGAAGAGTAGGTCTGGAGAGAAAAGACCGAAAAAGATCAAGCTTCTTGGTGTTTCTACATCTAGAGTCCAGGATGAAGAGAATAAAAACAAACAAAAAAGAAAGCAAACAAACAAACAAAAAAAAAATAGAGACAGAGGAGGAAGTAAACTCGGAGTGTTGTGTAAAAAACATTGTGGCAGTCACAAATGTGCCTTTGACAATTAGAATAAGACAAGGGCTCAGAAATTGCCTTTGGATTTGACAATGATTGTCATTGGCATTGTTAGTAAAACTCAGATATCTTCTCCACCATTTCTCTCAAGGATCAGTTAGCCACAGATACCTCTTTTCCAATCAGGAGCCAAAAATCTTTTTTTTTTTTTTTAAGAAAAAGTACTATCTGAAGTAGCTAATGGGGTGAGTTGTGGAGATGGTTAATGGGTGCAAAAATATAGTTAGATAGAATGAATATGATCTAGTATTTGATGGCACAGCAGGGTGAACTATAGTCAGCAAAAATTTATTGTACATTTTAAAATAATAAAAGAATATAATTGTAATATTTCTAACACAAAGAAATGATAAATGCTTGAGGTGATGGATACCCCATTTACCCTGATATCACTATTATACATTGTATGCCTGCATCAAAACATCAGGTGGATTCCATAAGTATGTATAACTACTATGTCCAGATAAAAATTAAAAATAAAATAACAAATGAGCAAACAAAAAAATTAAAATTAACACTAGGAGAGGAAATAATAAATTAACATCTTTTCCTCTTTTGCAGACAAGATCATGTTAATTTCACAGTCATATAAATAAAATAGTGTTTTATCTGGAGTTTTTCCTTTTGGGAAAAACAGACATTAATGAATAAACTTATTTTTAATTTGGCTGAGTTTGTGCCAAATCTAAGTAAGTGAGTCAGGCATGTAAGAAAATAATTTGAATGGCTGACCATTCAAAAGACTTATTTTTCAATCACTTGAGTCTGGAGTCAACCATTAAAGGAATGTGTTTTTCTCCCTTGTAATGACTCTGATTGCATAAGTTTGAATATACTCTATTTTCTCATTCTTCCCTTAATAAATGACAATTTATCAATTTGATCAATACAAAGTACAGCCAAAGTTTTACTGATTCCAATCCAAATTTTGTATTTAATTATTGCAAGGATAACATATTTTATCTTATTTATATTTTTAACTTATGCATTTGGTTTTATGTATGCCAACAGAAATTAGACACAACACCTAGTGGTGCTCAACAAATATCTAAAGAATGAATAAATAAATTATTGAATAAGTAGATTTTTCCATAGCCTATTTTCTAACGTGTTGATAGACATGACAGAATTATCTGCCTACTCAGTATTGATGCAAGAAAAAACTGTCTGGGTAAAACAAATATTTTTACTCTAAGTTTAAAATATTAAACTTCTTTGATGCCAAAACTGTATTAAAAATAGTTATGTGGAATAACATTCACAGAGTATTGCCTAAATCATCTGAAATTCCATATGTTCCACCAAATTTTGTTATTGCTATTATTGAACATTTCCTATAAATTTCTTAAGGCTAAACCAGTCTTCAGAAATCTTTTCCTAACATACCATTAAATCACAATCTACCATTTGTTCTGTTTCCTTATTTCCCAGGACCCATTATACCCTATAGTTATTTGTATAATTACATCTAAGTCACTTTGGTGACATGGTTTGCTGTAGTTTGTCACCTTGATTAGACTCTGTATTCTCTGAAATTAGGACCTTGACTTAACCAGCATCATATTCCCAGTCCTAAACACTGTGTCTGGCATGTATTAGTTACTCATTAAATACTTATGGATAATAAATGAATTAAAAGAAACAGCCCTACAAATTCATTATTTTTTGTATTGTACATGTTCTTAGGAGCATTGTTCTATGCATTATACCATGTTTATTTTACATATATTAATGGTAGGAATTAACTTCAATTCATACAATTAGAAAAAGTAAGCAAAAAGAACAATAAACTCTCCTTCCAACAACCTGCTCTGTCTGGTTTTTCTTTATGAACACTTTGTATCCTGCTGGTGATTTTATTGCAATCTTTGCATTCAACCTGCTGGACTACAAAACTGAATACTTAGCTTACCTCTAGCATGTCTTAAAATAATTGTGACGTACACTAGCGTCATATTCGCATCCAGTTCAGTATAACGCCAAAACCCATTGCCTGTACACTAAATCACAAAATTTAAACGTTGGGCCAGAGAATATTAATCAATGAAAAAAATGATAGAATAAAAGCAGCAATGTGTTTAGTTGGCCATCCAACTTGGGAAGAAAATAAAGTTGGAGGATTAGGTATTTGTTAGTTTCTTTCAGCAACTTTTCTAAGGGGATCCAGGGAAACTTCAGATCTGCCTCCAAGATCAGGAACAAGACAAGGATGCCCACTCTCAGCTCTTATAGTTAATATATTTCTCGAAGTCCCAACCAGAGCAATTAGGAAAAAGAAATAAGTAGAAGTCATCTGAAAAAGAAAGAATTTAAACTGTCTGTTTGCAGATGACATAATTTTAACTCACCTAAAAACTATCGGAACTAATAAATGAATTCAGTTAAATTGCAGTATACAAAATCAACACACACACAAAAGTAGCATTTCTTTTTTTTTTTTTTTAGAATTGCAGATTTTAATAACTATAAATTCTTATAACTTAAGCAAGTCTACAAATCCATAGTCCAGTTATGCATCAGTGCTCAAGGTACAGTGAAATTAGAAGCCAATGACATGTACGTCCCCTTTTAAAAAGCTGGATATTTAAATGTCTTTTGCTGTCAAACACATAAATATCTTCAAAAAATATCATTATTTGATAGTTACATTATATCTATTAAGTAATGAGTATTTGATGACTATGTTTTAATCCTTGAAAAAAGAAAGAAACTATAGCTATCTAATAATGTGATAGATTCACCCTAATCCAAGGGACCTTACTAAGAGCAAACTTTTCAAAAATGAAATCAATAAAATAATCTAATCTACAATAGATGCCATCAAACAGAATAAATTTAACCAATAGTGTAAGAGATCTGTACACTTAACACTATAAAACATAGATGAAAGAAACTGAGGAAGACACAAATAAATGAAAAGATATCTAGCATCCATAGATTGGAAGAATTAATATTGTAAAAATGCCAATACTACCCAAAGTGATCTACAGATTCAATGCAATCCCTGCCAAATTTCCAGTGACATTTTTCACAGAAATAGGAAAAAAAAAAAAAAAAAACAATTATTTTTGCATGAAACCACAAAATTCCCCAAATAGCCAAAGTAATCTTGAGCAAAACGAAGAAAGCTGGAAGCATCACACTTCCTGATTTCAAAACATAAGACAATTGTAATCAAAATAGCAAGGTACTAGCATAAAAATAGATGCATAGACCAATGAATGGAATACAGATCCCAAGAATAAATCTATGCATTTACCATCAATTGATTTTTGACAAAAGTACCAAGACTACACAATGGGAAAATGACAGTCTCTTCAGTAAATGATGTTGGCATAGATGGATATCCTCATGTAGAAGGAAGAAATTAGACAGGCATCACATGCTGTATACAAAAATCAACAACAAATGGATTGAAGACTTAATTGTAAAACTGTAAACTATAAAATATTAAAAGAAAAAATAGGAGAAACACTCTATGACATTGGTGTGGACAATGATTTTTTTTGGGGGTATGACCACAAAATTGCAGACAACAAAAGCAAAAATGGACAAATGGGAGTACATTAAAGCAAAAGGCTTCTGCACAGCAAAGGAAACAACAGAGATAAGATACAACCTACAGAATGGATAAATGTACTTGCAAAACATACATCTGACAAAGGATTCATGTCCAAAATATATAAGGAACCACACCTCCATAGTAAGAAAGTAATAATAATCCAATTTAAAAATGGACAGAGGACCTGAGTAGTCATTTCGCAAAAGAAGACATACACATGGCAAACAGGTACAAGAAAAAATGTTTGACATCACTAATCATCAGGGAGATACAAATTAAAATCACAAGATACCACCTCACACTTGCTACAATGGCTGCTATCAAAAAAACAAAGAGAAGTGTTGGCAAGGATGTGGAGATAGGGAACTCTCGTACACTGTTCATAGTTATGTAAATTAGTAGAGCAGTTTTGAAAAACAGTATGGAGGTTCCTCAAAAAATTAAAAATAGAACTTCCACGTGATCCAGAAATCCTACTTCTGGGTATGACTCCACAAGATATGAAATGAGTATGTCAAAGAGACATCTGCACTCTCATGTCTATTGTGGTACTATCACAATAGCTGAGAATCAACCTCAGTCCATTGTCTTAGTCCATTCATGCTACTCTAAAGCAGTACCTGAGCCTGAGTAATTTATTTACAAAAATTATTTGGCTCACAGTTCTGCAGCCTGTGTAAGAAGTGTGGGACCAGCATCTGCTTTTGGTACATACCCCAGGAAGCTTCCAATTATGTTAGAAGACAAAGGGGAATAGACATGTCACATGGAGAGAGAGGAAGCAAGAAAGAGGAGGAGGTAGCAGGTTCTTGTTAACAATCAACTTTCAAGGGAAATGATAGAGCAAGAAGTCACTCATTACCTCTAGAATGGCACCAAGCCATTCATGAGGGGTTCACCTCCGTGACCAAAGCACTTCCCACCTGGCTCCACCTCCAACTTGGGAAGCAAATTTCGACGTGGAATTTGGAGGATACCAATATTCCAATTATATTAGCCATCAACTATGAACGGGTAAAGAAAATGTGGCATAAATACACAATGAAATATTATTCCGCCTTTAGATTGGGGAGAATCCTGTCATTTGCAACAACATGTATGAACCTGCAGGACATTATGATAAGTAAAATAAGATAGCAACAAAAGACAAATACTTCATGCTCTCACTTATAAGTGGAATCTAAAAGTGTTGATCTCAGAGAAGCAGAGGGTAGAATGGTGTTTACCCGAGGCTGGGGGGGCGGGGGATGGGAGAGGTTGTCAAAGGATACAAAATTTCAACTAGACAAGCAGTGTAAGGTCAAGAGATCTAATGTATGTAACTACAGTCAATAACACTATATTGCACCCTTAAAAATTGCTAAGAGAGTCGATTTTAAGGCTTTTCACCACACACACACACAAAAAACTAGGTGAGGAAATGCACATGCTAATTAGTTTAATTTGGCCATTCCACGGTTGACACATATATCAAAATATGTTGTCCACCATAAGGATATACAATTGATATTTGTCAATAAAGAAGAAAAAAGTGATTTCATTCATTTTCCAACACTGCACATGTACATGCATGCATGTATGTGTACACACATACACACACAGAAACACAGCAAATATAATAATTTGTAAAAGTGAGTTAATAGAGTTAATATGCTTTATGACTGGAATACAATTATAATTTTCCCCAAATTGCAGCTGAGTGAATTGAGCACGTTTAATGCGTGCACTATTTCAAGTTTTTACTGTGTTTCTCCTTGGAGACCGAACAGGGCAATGCTTATCCTCAAAGCTTGAGGCAACCCAATTTGTGAATGTGAGCATGAGTATTTCATAGAAAGCAGAGTAATATGATGAGAATAATTTCTGTCACAGTGCTTGCCTTTCCTAGATTATTATTATGCAATGGAATTTGCTGGTTTCTTATTTTCTATGTGTATACCCATTGCCAAATAACCTCCAGGTTCATGAACAATAAATAACAACAAAGATGAGGAAGATGAGGTGAAGAGCAGTACTAAGAAAACTACTTGTTGTAGTGCTACAATATACATAGTACGTGAACAGTGGCTTGTAACCTTCACAATACTGCCCCTTTGAGACAGACAAATTTAAAATCATGGTCTGAAACCACATCAAGGACATTCATTGAGAAGAGCTCTGTTAGATTCACAAACAAGTTTCCAAAGAAAATAGTCATTCCTTAATTTCACTCGGGATAAATCTCAGAGCCATTATCAGAACTGTAAGAACTAATGTCAATTGCAAAGTGATGTCACCGACACAGACACTGTCCCAAGGCTGGCCAGAAGGCAAACTTTGAAAAACTTGTGAGAGGAATGTTAAACTGAACCCTGGAATCAGGCAAAAAAAAAAAAAAGCTCCAGGCCGGGCGTAGTGGCTCATGCCTGTAATCCCAGCACTTTGGGAGGCCTAAGCAGGCAGATCACAAGATCAGGTGTTTGAGACCATCCTGGCCAACATGGAGAAACCCTGTCTCTAATAAAAATACAAAAATCAGCTGGGCATGGTGGAGCATGCTTGTAGTCCCAGCTACTCAGGAGGCTGAGGCAGGAGAATTGCTTGAACCAGGGAGTTGGAGGTTGCAGTGAGTCGAGGTCGCGTCACTGCACTCCAGCCTGGTGATAGAGCGAGACCCCATCTCAAAAACAAAACAAAACAAAACAAAACAAACAACAACAACAACAAAAAAAAACAGCTCCAGCACAGGGACTACAAGTAGTTGGCATTTTGAAAATTTTGGCTTTTGTAGTCAACTTATTTTGTCAGTAATATTTACTGAGACCCCACTGTATGTTGAATGTTATAAAGCATATAACAGAATAAAATAAAAGCTATCCTGGTGTCTGTTGACAGTTAAAGAAACACTGACACCTAAAGATAAACATTAGTTAGGATCCCCCACACCTAGGATTTGTAGCCAGAGGGAAGGGAAGGTCATTTACAGACCTACAGCAAATATGTCCACCAGAAAGAAGAGATAAAAAGGCATCCTGATAATGCCCATCTCAAAAAAGACAAAATTCCTAAAATTTAGTGCAAAGAAATTGCTCAGTATATATTCCCAACTGTATGTTCATTTTGTCTGTATAAACTGCAATTTTCAAACTGCCAGTTACATGTAGGCGTGTACTGGGTACTTGATGTTTACTTCAGAGTCCTGTATTAATTTTTTTCTCATGAAACCTCCACAGTTTTTATTATTATTATTAAAGCATGAAAAAGAGGCTAGACAGTCCTCTCTGATTATTTGGATCTTCTTTAGCGCCTTAAAAAAAAAGTGTCGTGCTACAATGTTCTTATTATTTCTTATGCTGATGGAAAGAAATCTTGAAGACATAGTCTACTTAAGAGAAATTAAGGTTCTGGGAAAGTCCCTTAGCTACAGTGAGAGATATGACAGATACTTTTCCTCATTTATTTCTTCAATTAAATTTGCAAAAGGGTTAGGAGAATGTATATAATGGGGCTGGATGAGAAGGCTGTGTGCTGTTCTTGACAATTCTAAATCCAGTCACTAAAACAGATGGAAATAAAAGGAACAATTGAAACAACAATCTTACTTCCTGATCTTTAACTCTACTTTCCATTCACATGGGGACTTACACATGCAAATTAATGAAGTAAATTCTCATAAAATGAAAAAGACAAATATCCAACAGTAAACATTCCAAAGGCATACAGAGGACTGAGAGACATTTTGTATGTGAAGTCCAAAGTTGGAAGGATCCTCAGTTAATTAAGAGATCTGTAAATACACTTCAACTGTTGAAGCAGCCTTGAATATCTCAGTTTATCTTCAAGTTTATTTTAAACTATTTGGGTAAGCTCTATATTACGGACAAAACACATCGCAATTTCTATATCACAGAAATCAGAGGAAGATACAAAATTCATTAGAAGGAAGCCTGTGTATTCAAAACTCCTAAGTACTCTACTTGTTATTATCTCACCTCCAGAGATAAAGAAGAGTGAGCATCCAGTTGCTTCTAGAATTGCAAGTTTCGTGATAAGAAAGCAGATGTAACAGGCTTGTAATCATTACTGCCTACCAGAAAATGTGTTAGTTGCTCTAGCTGCTAAATTTCACCATGAGAAGAATTACATCAATGTGAAATAAAACGTTGCTCTAATGCAACTGTTTTAGAGGAAGTAAAGTAACAAGAAACTGACCCTGGTCTCTGGGGAAGTGATCCAAAGGGAACTCTTGACAGGACTAAAACTAGGTCACGGCTGAGGCTAATGTTGTACATGTCTTTGTTGTTTCAAATGATGCCTTGAGACTCAGTTTAACTTCTCAGCTTTCCCACAAAAAAACACCCTATTGGCCTGGGGCGGTGGCTCACGTCTGTAATTCCAGCACTTTGGGAGGCCGAGGCAGGCGGTTCACAAGGTTAAGAGGTTGAGACCATCCTGACCAACATGGTAAAGCCTCGACTCTACTAAAAATACAAAAATTAGCTAGGTGTGGTGCTGTGCCCCTGTAATCCCAGCTATTCCGGAGGCTAAGGCAGGAGAATTGCTTGAACCAGGGAGGCGGAGGTTGCAGCGAGCCTGCCACTGTGCTCCAGCCTGGCGACAGACTGAAACTCCGACTAAAAAGAGAGTGGGGGGAGGGGGGGGGAGGGGGAGGGAGAGAGAGAGAGAGAGAGAAGCACCCTACTTGCCATAGGTCTTACTATTAGCCAACCAGCTGAATTCATGATTGTGACAGTATATTGCCTTATATCCAATGGTTGCAAAAATGGAAGCATTGCAAATTGGTGCCAGAATTAGACATCTGTTGTGTTTTTCTGCCCAATTTATTTTTATCTGCAAAGGAACTGCCTTCCCTCCTCCTATCAGTTCTTGCAAAACAAAATTTTTGTTCATTGAATACGCTGCAAAATTCTAAGGCTTACCTTGACTGACTGACTATTCTCAGATCTTGCCAAAACAGACTCTTAGTACATGAATGTTTAAGGTATAAAGAACATTCTGTTGCACGTCATCTGACTTATGCAATTCTTTCTTCCATTGCATCTAAGTTTTATTTTTGGAGTCACGCCTTTCATAATATCTGATTTAGTTCTTTCATTTAGGCTGTTGTTTTTTAATTCTTAATCTGTTATTTGACCTCAATCACAAATTCTTGAGAGTTATCTATTTAAAATATATTTTTAATTTTAATAAGAGGGACTAATTTCTGATATGGTTTCATAATCATTACCTTATGTAGTATAATTCAAGCATATATACCTTTATATACTCCTTTAGAGCAACATAGATAAATACATGAAATGCACTATTAAGTAGAATGCAAGGATTCCTGGTTGTTGGTGGAATAAAATTGTTCATCATTATTTTCCATGTAAAGATAATAATGTCTGGCCTGTGAGTTAGCTTCTTTATTAATCCTATAAGAAAATCATTGGCATAGTCAACGTGCATATTATGATTGGATCCAACATATTAATGGTAGCAATCATCTTCCTAACATTAATCTCTGATTGAACACCATATAGTCATCATGCTCCATTACTAGTCATAATCCATTTGATTGAACAAAATTTAAAATGTGTATCCTTATTAGAAGATACCGAAATCATTGGCAATTAACATATACCTACGCTGTGGATGCTGGAACGACAGTCTTTCTGCAAATTACTTGTCACCCACTGTCAACAGTTGATAACGGTTCTTCAGAATCACTGAACTGTTCCTTTATTATTTCTCCAATAGCTGTTAGCCTCTCTCTATCCAATTACAGTCATCATTACGGATTTTAGTGCACTGTGTTCTGTACCCTTAACCCCTCACTTGGTCATTCACCCTTTAAGGGCAGGGACTAAATTTATAAACAAAGCCTAGCACAGTGTCTTTGCCCTTACAGGTACCTGAAACATTATTGTTAAAATGGGGAATCCTTCTCCAAAATACAGCGAAATGAGTGTGCTGAAGCTTAGTGTAATAGAGAAAGGAAGAATCTCATCATCAATTATACTGAGAAAATTTTAGATTTATTACAAATATATAATAAACTTTGTAACTTCAGAACTTACCATGCTTTAATCGATAAATGTATGGCACGTTTGTCAATCACAAAATGTGGTGGATCACCAAGGAATAAGATAACTGATTATGGCTTACAGTATTTCTCTAATTTATTTTGCCATCATATTTCTTCAGACTGCTTCCAAGGACCAAGTTTTAAAGACTTCATCTGGGAAAATATGGTGTAGTGGCCAAGAATACGGAATTTGGAACATGGGCTGTGTTCAATCTATCTCTGCCACTTACTAGTTGTGAAACCTTATGTAAATTACTGAACTGAACCTTAATATAGCCCTAATGAGATTCATAATATTTAAAATAAGAATCAAAATAGCTACAAATGATTATACTGTAAGGACCACATATCATAATATATGTGAGGTATTTATCATAATGTCAAATATTCAAAGCATACTAATTTTTTGAAAATTTTTAGTTAAATTGATTTGCTCATATGAGTTATCTTAGTATTATTTATTCCTGGTTCTTAGCTTTTCTTTCTACTCTGTCAGTCTTCATTTGGCAATTCTTTTTTTTTCCCCCAGAAATTGAGACCTGTGTTAAAGGACCTTGCAGTTAATATCTAAGCTCCAAGGGCATACATGAATCAAACCCAGGCAAAAAGGTTTTACCATGGGAAATTTAAAATACTCTTTAAAAAATGTGACTCTATGAAACTTCCGATGATATTTCAGTTCTTTAGGTTGCTAACCAAATCAAGCTCCTTCCCTTTATAGAACAATGTTTTGTTTTCCTTATGAACCATTATTTCCATTGTTTGACCAAAGTTCACCTCATTAATTTATCCTTGGTCAAAGAACAAGCCTACTGTCAAATACACATTCCAATGACTAAGCAAGCTCTTTTTAGACTGACTCTCTCTTTTGCAAAAGGTGTTGAGGAAAATGTGCTTTTCTCTGGTTATTTTCAGGAACCCTCCTTTTGTTTCACAGACAATTCTTTTTAATTTTGCTCTTTTGTGCATGTGCAATAGCAGGCTTAATCCAATAAAGGGACAGCTTTCCTTCACTACGTTATCAACTACAGCCAGAGTGAAGGGCTATTGTCTGGCCATGGGCCGGACTTATACAATTTGCATGCTGCCTAATTCCAATTCTGTTCTATTGCACTGCTGTGCCTTACCTGCTTCTCAGCTGGAAGAAAAGTCAACCAAATGCAGCAGTGTCTCGATCAATGCAGAACCACAAAAATATGTCTAAACAAAAGGTCATAGTGTGAACTCAAAGGCTTTGAAAGTAATCCGTAGAGGAAAAAGAAAACATACATAAACATACATCGAAAACATTCTTCCTTCTTTGTGCTTCATTCTCTTTGCGCTATCCTCCTCACACAGCTACCCTCTTCTTGAGCAAAGTAATACCCACCTATCAGCATGATGACTTTCCATTTGTATTGATTTGAAAACAAGCAACTGCAATAAAGAGAACAGTCACAGAAGAATGTAATTCAGCAGGTGAAAAAAAGTCTTTCCCAAAATGAACAGGAGGTGCCAGCAAAAGGATACATACTGCATTAAGAAAATAAACATGTCTCAAGTTCTGTTTCTTATTCCCAGGATTTTTTGACATTGAAGTTTTTTTGCTATAATCAACATGTAAAGCAGACAAAATTAGATAAACAGCAATATCATGAGAAAGCAGAATTTGTTTGCAAAGAAATAGATTTTAACACCAGCTGCAGTAGCAGAGGGATCACTTAATAGAGGGAAATAGAGAAATTGTCCAGTTAACACTTAGTCTAGGAAATAGCAACAACCAATATTTTTCTCTGCAACTGCATCAGTCATTTACAGGTGTTCATAAACAGTAGGCTTTTTACACATCATTATCACATTCGAGGAAAGCAAAATAGCAGACATGTTCTATGTTGTCCAGAATCTGACACAACAAGAAAGGAATGGAAATACCTAGATAGAGCACTAAAAACAATTCAGAAATACAGTAAGGGGTTGTAAAACTTCTGTACTTTGAGGTCTGAATGTTGAACACATCTAGGCAATGGTGACAGAAATGCTTTGTCATTGATAGATCCATTCTAATGTAAATGAATTAAATAATGAATCTGATATGTATAAATGTAGACAAAGGTAAGATGCTGATCAATTCATTCTGGAAATATATATTGAGTGCCTACCTCCATAGTAAGTGCTGGAAAGTCAATGTATGGTCAGCTGGGTTTAAATCAGTACTTGGAGAGTTAAGTGGTTTGCTTTACCAACCTCACTTGGCTATAAATTCTAGTCAATATTAGTGAATGATATAATTTTCAGAGTACACAAGAAAACCTGAATAAGAACAAAGATAAGGCTTTACTAATACCCTAGTGTGGCAAGCCTGGTTTCTAACATCACACATAATAAAGTTATATCCGTATTTTACAGGGAGAGAGAGAGAGAGAGAAAGAGCAAAGAGACAAAGAAAAGAGTTAACAACTGATAATTATGTTTAAGTATTTAATCCACAAAATATTGAATTTTGTGGTATAAATTATTCTATGATTGTTATTATTTTGGCAAGTTAAAAATAATCTTTCTTGTCAATATTCCTTGTGATACACCTCCAAGGATGATAATTTCTACTTATTCCATCCCTGTATGAGCATCTCAGTCCCAACATACCCTTAAAGAAGCTGAGCTATGTAACCATTGCTATACAGAAGATGAGGGATCAGAGTTGGGCTGTGATTTCTGAAGAATGCTGCACATGTCCTATTGATGTATACATAGTGTCTCAAGATGACTGTCACTTGGATGGAACCTGGTCCTAATTCTAGCATGAAAGCACTTGATTTGATTCCTGTAAGAATCCAGTGTGCGCTGACGAAAGGTTCTTTTTCCCTTCTATCTTTTCCAATATATTTCTACGATAGTCATCATCTCATTTTCAGGCAGCTTAATTGACTGCATTCTAGTTTCAGGTTTTATTGTATCTCAAGTGAACAATAAAACTATTGCATACAACTCTTCAAAAAGACAAAATGAAGTCCGATCGAGTTGTATATTCATTTCAAGTTTCAAGCATGTCAATACTTCAGACAGTAATTAATTTGGCTCAGAAGTTCATTTTACTTTGACAACACTGCATATCTTCCATTCTTCTGAAAATATGCTGATCTTGAGAAGCAAGTAATTTGTAGTTTCACCAGTCTCTTCTTGTGGAAGAAATGTATCATGAGGCCATTCACCTATAGAAATCCTTTCTATATCAGGACCACCAAAGGCTCCCTAGGGTTCCAAAGCTTCATAGCACAGCCCCTTAGCATTCCATGAACTCATTATAATATGTACCATATCAGTTCAATTGGAAAACAAAGTCATATCCAAATTAGGCAAAGCCTCAAATGCAGAAACAGACAGGCACATGATGAGGTAACAACCCTATATATGCTCCTCTATTTTTTGTCCCCGTATCTCAACCTAAGTGTTAGTATAATTTTATTTACTTATTCTCCCTACAGATACAGATCCAACACTATTCTCAATAAATTTCATTTCCTTGCAACACATTGCAAATCCCTTTTACAAACGGATTACCATTCAGTACTATAAGCATGCCTCTTATCTATGCTCTTGTCCAAAGCAGCTGTTGTCTTAATTGAGAGGCTAGATTTCCACTAAATCTTGAACAAAGTCCTGGAATGGTATAAGAGGGACCTGAAGAAGGGATTTAACATTTCTGGAGGGCCAAAACTCCATTCCAGAACAAATGAATAAGTGAATGAATAAACACACACATATATCTTAAGTGAAAAAATAAATGATCAAACACACATATTACTCTTAGCTAGTTTTACTAAAATGATTTCACAACCATGTACAGCAACAACATACCTTAACATTTTATTTTGGACAGAAGACAAATATATCCAAATGACAAAACAGAACAATACAACATATGTGACTCCCCTGTCCTCCAGGCGCTTTTTGTTTACCAATGAGTCAGGTTTTGCATCTCTACTATTATCATGCATGCCTTGCACAGCATTTTACAGATCAAAATATGATTTCACTTATAGTATCTCATTTATACTTGACAGCCCAGCCACTCAGAAGCAGAGAGGCAAAAGATATGCTTCATGTTTTACAAATGAAGAAACAAAAAAATTTTGTCTTCTTTGTTTTTATTTTGTTTTCTGAATTCACCCTACAAAGCATATACTCAAATAAAGTCTTCTGATTCTTGAGTTAATACCTTTCACTTAACTCCTATTTTGGAAGAGAACTGAAAGATAAGTCCAGTGGAGCTTGGACAGGCATGGGTACTCCTAGAATATCTTTTGTTTGCTATAGCAATATCTTTATTAAAATTAATGTGCCCATATTATAATACACCAAAAATTGGAGGTAGAATTGAGTCATGAA
The DNA here is from genome assembly GCF_002776525.5 of Piliocolobus tephrosceles. Classification (NCBI taxonomy): domain Eukaryota; kingdom Metazoa; phylum Chordata; class Mammalia; order Primates; family Cercopithecidae; genus Piliocolobus; species Piliocolobus tephrosceles. The sequence continues at coordinate 24,710,299 of NC_045444.1, read as the reverse complement.
AATGGCCAAATATATCCAAGGGGTGAGATAAAACACTCCAGGAAACCATTCATACTCCCCAACAGCTGGGCTGGCAATTGAGAGGAGACCTAGGACGGTAGGAAGGTCTCAAAGTTTAAAGTAAAAGTAATCATTACATCAAGAAGGCAGCTATCAGCTGGAATTAACAAATCAAATAACTCAATTTATAAGATTTATACTTTTTCAAAAAATACCAAGTGCATCTAAAAGTAGAAAATATCTCTGATTTCTAGTCTTGGTAGTGCAGTCAAACTTGTCTGATGCTTCTTTTGTTTTTTTGACCCTGGAGCAGAGGTGCAGTTGCCTGGGGCCACATAACTGCTTTTCCTACAGTGGAGGACTGAGTTAGCGGGCTTATCTTCCCACACGACACAGTCAGGATGAGCAAGCCCCAGGCATGTCCCCATTTTTTTTATCTCCCAGGCAGCACTGCACTGTCAGGCATGCAGCTCCCTTGTCTCCAGCCAGTTCCTGGAAGCTTGGTAACAGGTAATTATAAGCACTAAATAGACTTGGCATTGTCATTTTCAGAAATTGCTTGCAAAGCACACAGACTCCACTTGCTGCATTCCCCCTACTCGAACATCAAAGACAAATTAAAAGGATTTTTATTTGGAATTTTATATTCCACAACCATTTTGTGATTATTTTTCTCCCTACAGAGAACTTACGTCTGCTCTGAGTAGGAGTTTATTTATTTTTTCCTTTTAAACCAAGCTGTTTAATATGGCTGACCAACAGTTCAGGTTATTACATCCAATTAAAAATTAAAAATGGAGATTCTTCAGCTCCAGTGATGCAAGAGATAATGGAGAAGTTTCCATTCATCATGCTTCCAAAGTTTTCCCGGGAAGGAATTTGTTTCTTAAGCTGCCATGTTAGATTTGAACAGCTTTTCCATTTCCTGAGGTCTGTTCATTTAGATAGCAATTCATTCAGATTTCTCTGCTGCTGTGTTGAAGTGTGGGAAATATTATTATTATAAAGTACTTGGAAGCATATAGTTCAACCTAAAAGAGCAGAAATGCCTCATATTGGCTTTAGTCAGTTTATTTTTATTAAGGGAAAGGATGTTGTTGACTTCTATACAATTGTCCTTTCAGGATTCATCTTTTATATTTGCTGGCTTCTATAGTTTTAACTTAAACAATCATGAAAGAGCTATTTTCTTATGCCCTCCATATCTTAACCTTCGAAATGTACATATCTCACAGTTGTCAAACACAGATTTCTGTTTGTTTGTGTTCAAAGAGAGAGTAATATTCTTCTTTATTGCCTTTTATTCCAACTCAACGGCTTTCATCTCTCTACCTGCTCAATAATTTCATCATATAGCTCAGTACTCCAAAGTGGTAAACCCAAGTACAGCAATGAAGACATTGTCAATTCTAATTTGGGGAAAGTTTCTGATCTTAAATCCTGAGGGTGTCTGCATAGCACTTAAACTTGTAATGGAGTGATAAACATTGCTTTTATTTTCAGGTTTTTTTTTTCTGGTAATCCAAGCTGGGACTTCCAGTTATAATAATATATATACTGGTTCAGTGTGAAAAGACTTATAAATTGGAATTGGTGTCCAGAGGTCAGTTCAATAGGAGAGTCAGAGAAGTAGGAAGATTGTCAAAGTCAAACATATGTCTGAGAAGATTCTGGTAATTTAGTTTGCCGCCTGAGCATCTGATCATTTATTTAGCTCTCCTGAGAGATTTCATAATGTTTTCATTTGCTATTTTGCAATTGGAGTTTTTCCAGTTGTGGGGGCGGGAAAGATCAGAACTAGTTAGTATCAACAAATGTTGAAACATCTCTTCTGGGTACTTAGAAAATAAATTGCATTCAAAAACAGGAAACAGATGAGGAGGAAAGACATGGGATGCTGAGTGGGAAAATGGAAAGATAATGCTGCATGCATTTGCATAAAGCCACCCACTTCTCATTGTGAACAGTATATCAAATAGGGCAGGGTGGAACAATTAATGTAATAGCATTTCAGAGACTAACAAAGGCAAGAGTCCAAGTCTCCACAGTTTAAATAGACTAGAGTGCATATTCCCCAGCAGACTAAATAATAACTTGTTGATGCCAGATCTACTAAGATAATGCTATTGGGGTCAGATAGAAGAACTTTCATTGAAAACATGACTTGCCCTGATGCAAACCAGAGAAGAGAGTTCAGAGGGTGACCACTACCACCAGCCTTCAGGGTTACTGGGTAAGAATCTCTGGGTTGTGTCTACTCTACACAAAAATGCTTGATTAAAAGGAAATCTCCCAATCAACACTGGCTGGGCCATTCCTCTCTGACAAATGTTAGAAAGTTTCTTGGGAAGTTGGGAAATTCAAACTGCAGGGCTTCCACTGTGAGATAGATGGGGTCTGACTAGTTCAATTTCCATCAGGTGGGCAGCACTGTTGTGGGCAGAGATGGCATCATAGTTTAGAGGATGTAAAGCATCCCCTTCTTTTGAAAACCCCTTCTTGTGATAGTGTCAGAACATATCATGCCATCACTCCCTGTCCCAGACTAGTTTTCCTTTCCTCTGGACACACAGGAAGCACTGGGATCCTAACTCATTCTGAAGTTGCTTACATCACCTCTAGGCTGCTGGACCAACCCTCCTCACCTGTCTACAATTCCAAATATGTGTACCAAGTGCTTTCCGGCCACCTTTTCTGACAGTCAGCAAAACCTCCATGTCTGTGTACCTGAAATCCAAGGCATCACATCCTACACAAAACCATGTGTTCTCTGACTCTCATCCTGTTATTACTGGCTCCCATGCTTCCAATGATAGATGTAGGAAAATTTGGGTTATCTTTTGACCCTTGCCTCTCCTCTAAAAATCACGTCTGATAAGTTTTAGTGTCTTTCCATTTTACCTTTCAAAGAGATTTGTCTATTCATTCTTATCTGTACTATTCTTTTTGTTGCCCAATTTACCTTTTTAAAGCATAATGTGATGATGTTAATGCCTTGCTCTAAATCCTGAATGGGACCTACAGAGAAAGTTCAGCCTACTTCAATTTTATTAAATCCCTATTAGGTCCATTTCCAGCCTCATCTCTCACGATAGCCCCCACACACTGTTATGGGCTGAATTGTGTCCCCCCAAAATTTACATGCTGAAGTCCAGCCCCCAGTACTTCAGAATAACTGTATTTGGAGCATAAACCTTTAAAGACGTGATTCCATTAAAGTGAGGCTGTTAGGATGAGCCCTAATCCAACCTAAATCAATCTGACTTGTATTTTTGTTTGTGTATTTGTGACAGAGTCTTGCTCTGTTGCCCAGGCTGGAGTGCAGTGGTGCAATCTTGCAACCTTTGCCTCCTGGGCATTTTAGTAGAGGCAGAGTTTCACTATGTTGGCCAGGCTGGTCTTGAATTCTTGATCTCAGGTGATTGACCCACCTCAACCTTTCAAAGTGCTGGGATTACAGGCGTGAGCCACTGTGTCCAGCCATTTTTTTTTTTTTTTTTCAGACAGAGTCTCTGTCATCCAGGCTGGAATGCAGTGGGGTGATCTCAGCTCACTGCAACCTCTGCCTTCCAGATTCAGGTGATTCTCCTGCCTCAGCCTCCAGAGTAGCTGGGAATACAGGCACCCACCACTATTTCTGGCAAATTTCTGTATTTTTAGTAGAGATGGGGTTTCGCTATGTTGGCCAGGCTGATCTTGAACTCCTGACCTCAAGTTATCTACCTGCTCTGCCTCCCAAAGTGCTGGGATCACAGGCATGAGCCACCGTGCCCAACCTTGACTAATCTCTTCATAAGAAAAGAAGACCAGGGCCCGGATATGCTTGTGCACCAGAGGAAAAGTCATATGCAGGAATAGGGAGAAGACAGACATCAGAAAATCAAGAAAAGAGAGCTCAGAAGAAACTAACCCTGCCAGCAGCTTGATCTTGGACTGCCAGTCTCCAGTCTGAGAAAATAAATTGTTGTTTAAGCCACCCAGTCTTTCATATTTTGTTATAACAACTCTATCAAACAAAGACATACACTTTGAAACTTAGTAACACTGTAGTATTTTCCAATTACAGAAACATTATTCCAATATTTTCTGCTCACCATTTTGTACATTCTTGCTGATATTTAATGTTTCTCTCTGTCTCTGAATTTGTTTTACCCTTAAATAATTAGCTCAAATGTTCCCTTCTTTCTGAAAGTTATCTCAGTTTCCTGAACTTGGAGATAATCCTTCTTCTGGTCACCAATAGCACTTTATTTTTAACTCTAATATAAAGTAACTACCACAGCCCAACACATACTACAGTCATAGGTATACTTATCATTTTTCTTAGTGCACTTCCAGTCCTTAAAAGCAAGTGCCTTCTGTGACATCATTGGAGCCTCCATAGTGCCTTCAACCATGCTCTGCACACGGGAGGTGGGACTGTAATTTCCATAGCAGAAAAGGTCATGTTTACCTTATTCATTGTCAAGTTTCCACCATCAGCACAGTGCCTATATAAAAACAGTGTTTAGGTCGGGCACAGTGGCTCATGCCTGTAATCCCAGCACTTTGGGAGGTTGAGGTGGGCATATCAACTGAGGTTGGGAGTTCGAGACCGGCCTGACCAACATGGAAAAATCCCGTCTCTACTAAAGATACAAATTAGCCAGGTGTGGTGGTGCATGCCTGTAATCCCAGCTACACTGGAGGCTGAGGTGGGCAAGTTGCTTGAACCCAGGAGACAGAGGTTGCAGTGAGCGGAGATCACACCATTGCACTCCAGTCTGGGGAACAAGAGCAAAACTCCGTCTCAAATTAAAAAACAAAAAAAAAAAAACAGTGTTTAGTAAGTATTTGTGGCATGAATATGAATGTGCTAAAGTAAATTTATTAAAATGAAGCTTAGAAATCATGCAGTTAAATTTCTTCCCATTCAAGCAACAAAACTGATTTACAGAGAACATAGTGCCTACCTTTTACTCTGCTAGTTAATCAATAGTCATCTAGCTAGTGCTACAGACTGCATATCCTCAGTCCATGGCTCTTTTCATAACATGGTACTGTCCTCCTGGAATAATAGGATCCTATGTAAAACTTAGTGTATTCTTATGGAAGGAAAACAACATGAAATCATTAACATGTGGTTTTTAAAATTGTATTAGATACTTATAAGAGTGCAAAGTCTTGAGAGAATGGGACCTGGATAATCAAATGCATAAAAAGTGACATATAGAATGATAGAAAATGTAGATTGATACCTGATCAATTACTCAATTATGGTTGTTCAGTGAGATAGCACAGCTTGTCAGGAGTAAGCAAAAGACATTAGGATAGCAAGGGATGTTTTACTGTGGTGTGTGCATTTCTGTGTATGTGTGTATATATGCATGCATGCATGCTGCAGCAAAGAAGCACTGAAAATTGAGTTCAGGAAGACAACGGGGAGGATAGGAAGTGCTCTGATGACAAATTCAAATTACTTCAAATTTTATCCAGCAATTGTTGTTGTATAGTGTTGACTCAGACCATAAAGAATATCCTGAAATTTCAAATTCCATTAGGCCAAGGTCATTAATTGCTAACATATTTGCAATAGAACTCACTTTAAGATAAAGATGTGTTTTTCAATAGCTAATAATTAGTAAGAGTGACACTGTATCTAGTACTAGCTCTCATTATGCAAGGTTTTTCATGCTCTGCACCACTGATTTGTGGGGTCAGATCATTCTTTGCTGTGGGGTGTGTCCCGTGCATTGTAAAGTGTTCAGCAGCCTCCTTGGCCTCTACCCACTACATGCCAACAGGACTTTCTCCCAGTTGTTTCCAGACATTGACAAGTCTTCCCTGGGGAATAAAATTTCCCTGAATGAACAGCCACTGTTCATAACAGATAAGCTTTTTTGAGGTTCTGTTGTTTAAGGCAAGCTGACTACTGTTACCAACACAGACACAGGCACACACACACACACACACACACACACACACACACTTCCAGTGGCTGAACATAATAGTTCATTTCTTTCTCTAAAAAGAATCTATTATGGGTCTGGATTGTGAGGCTTGTCTCATGCCATGATGAAGGTTACTGGGGACCTGCCACCTTCATGTTTGCCCTGACCATTGTCACACAGTCAGCAGGTGTGGAAAAAGCTGGGAAGAACATGGCTGGTAGATTTCCACTAGCCAGGCCTGGACCTGGAGCACAAGCTATCCATCCACATGCCTAGTGAAATGGGGACTGGTGACTTTGTTGAAACTCAGTCACAAAGCCTCATTTAATTGCAAGGAAATCAAAAATAGAGTGCAGCTCTGTGGAACCAAATGGAAATATTTTGGTGCAAAAGTAATTGTGGTTTTGCCATTACCTTCAATGCCAAAAACCACAATTAACTTTTGCACCAACCTAATAATTTTAGTATTCTGGTTTCTTTTGTATATTTAATAACAATTTTTCAAAAGTTGTGTTACATTGCATTTCTGCTGAATATATTACAGATGAGGGTGCTGTGGGCTTGCACTGGGCTCCGGAAGTCATTTACTACGAGTAAAGGACGATCCACAGTATGCTTCAGTTAGTTTTCTTAGTCTCTGAATCATGGATGACCTGGGAGAAAGAGTATGTCTTTAATTACATTTTGATCCATTTATATAGTAGACCAAATGTGAATTAAAATATACTTTAAAAAATAAATGTATATTTCATAAAAGTTCTCACGTGGCGTCTCTGAGATGATATGTACTTTTAAAAATCATCCAAATTTGGAAGATTTAAAGTTGAAATCAAAACATGGATTATAACAATGAACAGCCCTTCTTAGGTGCAATAGACATTTATGTTCTAAAGAGGGCAGGAGATTGAATCTTTTTTGTAATTTTTGTTTTTTTATTATTGGGAATACTGGGAAATGATTTGTGCTGTTCATGGAACACAAATACATGAAAGGGTTCTTTTTATCACCGCGGTAGCATAAAACTAGCACATCACACAAGGGTCAGATCTGTCATTCTAGGCCTATGATATCTGTACTTTGCATGCTCTAAGAATGAGCTGACCATAGATAAACTATCTTTCTTCCACTTTATTTTTGGACACCGTCTACCCTTAGGATTACATCTTACCCCAGAGCTATTTTTCAAACTGTTTCCTCTCAATTCAACATATACTATCACGAAAAATCTATTCAAAAATATCTACCTATGCCATGGAGTGATGCAAAAACACCAACTCTGCTCTCTGGGAAAGAGAGTCATGCAAACAGTGAGCCACAGTTAATGTGACAGAAGAGAACAGCCCAACTGTAGCAGCTTTCAGATACTACAGAGTGCAGGTGATGGAATAATTAAGTTTAATTGGGGGGCTATTATCAAATGACTCAGAGAAGAGTTTGAGTGGAACCTTGAAGGGTATATGACTTTTAATAAGCTGGAGATAGAGAAAAGATAATTGTAGGCTACAGGAATAGTTTGATCAAAGGTGCAGAGGTGTTTTTGTGTATCTGGTGTGTTCGGGGAAGGCTGACAAGGTGGCAACACAATATTTAAGACAGGGAACAGCCAAATGTCGTGAACCAAACAATCTTGCTCACCCTAGCTCCACTGTACTTGTTTAGTCTCATATCGTCTACTTTAGATATGCCCTAAATGAACTGTGCACACTCTCATATTCATAGTTTTCTTCATATATTTTCACACAAACAAGAAGGGTCCTGTCTTCTAAATCTACATTTAGACAACTTCAGTGTCACTTCTTACAGTTTTTCCCTTTGAGGCCAACTTCTTTTTATCCACCCCTTGCCCAAGATTCACATACATTCAGTACTTTCTTCCCAGATTGTTTTCTAACATTTAGAGGCCAAATACAGTCATGCCATATATTCTCTCATTTCTGCAGGTGTGGTGTGGTTCATCCATTTACTGAAGTATACATGGACAAAAACCATGACTTACACTTCCTGACAGTATCTTTCATACCTATTAATAAACATATAATTGCTTCACTACAAACTTAATTAAATAGGTCAGTATCTCAAGATGACAATATCAACTTTGGGATTTAATTGCAACTTTAAGACAGCAGCCAAAAAATAATACATAACTTTGGCAAATATTCACCTTTCCATTTAGCATTTAGTATGGTTTAAATGCATCATTGAATGTCCCTCTACCCATTGTATATCTTTATTGACATACAAGAAGGGTCTGCATATATAATTTATTTTCTTGTTCTAGAAAACTCCATTACCACCCAGATGAAATACTGAGAGAGATATTTCACAAGGGGAAGGGGATTCCATTTTCTTCAATTCATGGAATGCATCTAAAACTTGTGAAATTATAACAAGCAAATAATTGTTTTAAAGGAGATCCAGAGTAAGAAAGAATTAAAGGACAAATAGAGTTTTGCTTGTTCTGTCTACACAGTAAGTCAAGTTTCACGTGTGGAAAAGCATTTATGGCAGAAAGTTTAGGTAATGATTAAATACGTAAAACTTGGAGGTAGTCTGCTAGAATTTAAATTCTGATTCTGCCTCAGTTTCCTCACTTGCAAGATGAGTTACAGCCCATAGAAGTAACACCAATAAATTTTAATTTGTAGAACTGTGAACTGAGTCAATACAGTCAAAATGCTTAGACCAGTGTCCAGCACAAAGCAAACCCTTCTTAAGTATTACAGGAATCTCTAGGCCAATGTAATTCATTTGTGAGGAGTTTAAACAATTCTAAAACTTAGGACTTCTCCTTATGTTTTTTTGCCTATTTGGTCCAAGTGAGTTCCTTGTTCATAGTAAATGAACCATGCCTATGATTCATGTGAATAAAGGGTTGAATAAATGGTTGATATGAAAAATAATTTTGGGCAAATATCACAACATTTCACAATTCTGGAATGGTGAAAGAACTAATGAAGCATGTAAGGAGCTCATTAAGGACAAAAATAAACTCCAAATTAAAATTGCAGAGAGCCAGACAGAATGTAGGTTTGACCTACTTTGCGTAATACTTCTACTTTATTTTCAAAACCACAAATTATAGACTTCCCCATCTTGGGGAATATTTGATTGATAAAATTAAAGAATTTTTTCTAAAATTTCTGGTCAATATTAATTCTCAAGGAACACTTTGCACATCAGTCACATGTGCAGAGGTGTCTTTTCCAACCAGGGAAATAAAGGCCTTAACAAGGATTTGGCAGTTATGGTAACAAATGGGATCGGTCTACTCTGAGCTGCTCTAAAAACTTCTTACTTGCATTTGTGACAGTAATTGCAAATAATGTCTCCTTTAGTCCTCCAGTAAAAAAGAGAAGAAAAGGAAAAGAAAAGAAAAGAAAAGAAAAAAAAAAAAAAAACTCTTCGTGAAGATTCCTTGAAAGCTACTTGACAGACTGAGCTCAGCATATTCTCAAGGACTTTATAGATATCTTCAAAATTCGGGGATGTAAGGATGAGATGACCCAGTTACTTTCCTTCTCTTAATATCACGTAATAAAATACTAGGTAAGGGTCAAGTTTCTTTAGTGCTTACGGTTGTTTAATTTATAACTAAAGGAAACAAAAAATAACTTCTCATTTTCAAGCTGCTGCAGAAAACAACACTGAATTGGGTTCACTGAAAACTTACTTTTTAAAGAAAATAGCAGACATCAATATACCAATTAATACAATTTTAAAACTACCAGTTGTGTATGTGAATTTAGTTGTCGATGAACATTTCTCTGAACATATACATGAATGTCCACTTGCTAGGGTCAGGCCCTAGAACCAGTAGCTTTCTTAACATGGGAAAGGAAAGAATTTTAATTAATTTATCTACTTATAACTATTAAAACATGACTGTTTTAATAGGGCTGTCCAAAGTGTTGTCATTCGTTTCAAAATTAGAAAAGAGTAATAAAAATATGCATTGCTGCCTCAGCAGCTTAAGCGGGGGGGGGGGGGGGGGGGGGGGAGCTTCATGTATAAAAAATTCCTCAGAGTGATATAAGCATTTTGTATTCCAACAAAAAACCTGCTTTTCTATCTTTAGCATCCATGTCTCTGTTACGCATATTTATGAAAATTCATTTTTATAGCATTAAACTTGAAATATTGATTTTAGGTTTTTAATAGGCACACATATTTTGTTATATTTTGCATGGAAACATAATGTATTTAAAAATATAGACCTATTGAAGAGCAGCACTAAACCCTTCCAAATAGATATACTTTCAAGGTCATCAGATGCATCTCGATGCATAATTTGGAGATGAATATGCTCTCTGACTGCAATTCAACTATATTTGGGCTGTGGTTTACATAAAAATACAATTTTTAGAGAAAAATCATCATCTTATCTGAAAATATTTCTGTGGATAGCTTTTGGCCCAGTGATCCATTCCCACAGATGATGGCAGATAAACTGAATATATTTAAAGGCAAAGAATGCCACACAAGACGAATTAATTTATCAGGCTTTCACCTTAGGTGGTCTGCTGGTGACGAGGGCTTCAGATTCGGATATCTTCATTGAAGTTATGTTCCAGGAGAGCAATCTTCATCATTTCTCTGCTACTGCCTTCAAATTACATAGAGCTCTGTGCAGGGATAAACTGTAATATATGGTCATGGCCCTAAACATGTGTATATAATTTTACTTAGTTCCATAAAATGAGAATCCTGCACAAGCAATCATTATTTAAACTGCTTTACTATTGAACTAGGCCACATGCTACAGCTCTATCTTTTCCTCTTTTTCACAGAGATACCTAGAAACACTATTGAGAGTTAGTGTGCTTCTATATGGGGGATGGAGACAGCTATTGATTGGTGTTTGCTTATTCAGAATACACTATACAGGCTACAAGTTAGCATGCTTTTGTATTTAAGTACTAGACAAACTGTCCTACAATACAAATATATTTATTATCTCACATAACAAGAAGCCCAGGGCAAAGGTGTGCACTGGTGCTGATTGAGTCAGTGGCTCAATGGTGTTACCAAGGTCCATGTTTCTTTCTAGCTCTCTTTCCTTACCCATCATTCCTGGAGTGTTGGCATCATCCTTACCCTAGTTTTCCTTGTTGTCACAAGATATCTGCTCCAGAGCAATAGAGGCAGAATCTTCCTGTTCATAATCATTGGGGAAAAAACCTCAGCATTGAATATTAATAATTTTCTTTGATCTGGTTGAGTCTACCTTAATCAGGTATAAATTCCCTATCTAGCACAAGTAGTCACAGGAAAGTTGTGTCCTGGATGCTTTAAAGTTACTGGGCTCTATTTCTGCAATGGGGGAAAGAAAAATAATACCTAAATAATATCAAGGTACCTGCTAATGAGGAAGAAGAGAAAAATGATTGTTCTTGTATGAGGTCCACACTGTCCACCAGAAATAACCTCAAGACAGATCTGACTACATAATTCAACCAATTTAGTGTATTACAAATTATCTACTCCTGATGCTCTCTTTATCATTTTTAAAATAAGAATTACAAATCACAGGATAGTTATGATGATTGGAAATAATATACAGGTACGATTTAGCACAGAGTATGACATGTATAAAGGGACAAAGTCACCTGTTCCAAAAAGTTAGTGAGAAGAAAAAGGAGAAATTATTGTTATCATTTTGTTATAAGTATAATGGACTGTAATGTGGAGGACTTAAGTGCAGACATGCAGCTAAGAGAGTAGATTTATTTCAAGGAAAAGCAAATGGCAATCTCTAAAATATGTCTAATCATCCTGTAAAGATGTTCATCAGAATCTACTGAGACTTAACCATTTAGAAAATAACTGTATAGATCCAGTGCCAGCAGGCATCTCTTCAGGAACTCCAGGGCCCAGACTGTCACAATGCCAGTCAACATGCAGGCTCTCCATCCTGCCTGGGATGGGAAGGAACACAGAGGCTCCACCATCTGCTGTGACCCAAAAGCCGAATGAATGGGATAACATGACAATTTCCAAAGGGAATTCTTCTGAGCTACTATGTAGATTGATAGATAGATAGATAGATAGATAGATAGATAGATAGATAGATAGATAG
>NC_045444.1:24669264-24698283 GCF_002776525.5 Piliocolobus tephrosceles | reverse complement strand
TAGATAGATAGATAGATAGATAGATAGATAGATAGATAGATAGATAGGCACATAGATAGATAGACAGACAGATATTCCAATTAATTGAGTCAGCTTTCTTACTATTTTAGGGCAGTTATTCTTGACTGCCTCTTAACTGATACATTCATTACTGGTTTTTAATGCAGTTTTAAACTTGTGAAATTTATTCTAATGGTATCCATTTTGTTATTATTTCCTTCTGCAGAGCACTCTCTACATTTCCTTTAGGATATAAGTGCACTCCAAATAAATATTTTGTCCTGATTGCTATAGAGTGCATTATATCAGTAATTTCTATGCCAACAAAGTCAAGTTGATACTTTACTATAAATTATTTTCCCAGACAATGAGTCATTTATGATTTAATTCAATAGATCTAAAATATAGTTAGGTCCTGTCTGGCTAGCTTCCTGCAAAATGCTGTAATCATCTAACTCATTTTTTCCCTTTTCTATTTTTTTCTCTTTATTCATATTTCAAGGTGCAACAGTGATGTGCCTTCCCCTCACTCTGTGTGTGATATATGATATACACATTAAAAGGTAGCAATCAACTGCAGGTGCATTGATTAAATTAGGCCCTTGTGAAGAAGGATTGAATAAATTTTACATTTATGTAAGTTTCTTCTTCCTCCACTAATCCTGCCTGCCACTGTCTTTCATAGGATGTTTACTTTGGTTTCAGCATGTGAAGCATAAGTTTTAACATATAAATTAAATATTTCAGAGAAAATAAAGTCATAAATAATTCTTTATTAAATAATGGAATTTTTCACATGTATTTGGCATATGGTGTAGATCATATGTTTGAATTTAAGACTTATTTGGGAGTATTAATATAGCAAACAAAAATTAGAATATATTAAAAAATGTATAATTTACTTTTGAAAAGATTTAAAATTTCAGGTACAAATAAAATATAATTGATGAAAGTGAGTGAATTGGTCCTCCATAGAAAAATTAAAAGATAAGTATGTCAAAAATCTATATAAAATGTATACTTACCACATGTCTTAGTAAGCTCAGGCTGCTATAACAAAATGCCAGACTGAGTGGCTTAAACAACAGACATTTATTTCTCACAGTGCTGGAAGATGGAAAGTTTAAGACCAAGGTCCTGGCAGATTCAGTTCTTGATGAGGGCCCTCTTTTTGGCTTGCAGATGTTCTTCTTGCTGTGTGCTCCCATGGGAGAGAGAGGAAGTTCTGATGTCACTTTGTATTCTCCTAAGTACGTTAATACCATCATAGGAGTTCCACAATTATGACCTTATCTAAGCCTAATTACACCCCCCACCCAAAGACCCACCTTCTAATACCTTCACAGTGAAGGTTATGGCTTTAACACATGATTGTTTCTGAGGGGACACAAACATTCAATCCATAATACCATAACCCAGAAATCTAATGCTTACATGTTTACTCTCCCCAAATTGAAAACTTGTCTATACAAAGATCTGTATATAGATGTTTATAGATGGAAGCCTTGTTCATAATCACAAAAAAATGGAAGCAATAGAAATGTCTTAACTGGGGGATGAACAAACACATTGTGGTACATCCATAAAATGAAACACTGCTCCATAATGAAAACAGCAAACTGTTGATCCATGTCACAATGTGGGTGATGTGGTTGTCACACAAAAGCATTGTGCTAAGTGAAAGAAGGCAGGCACAGATAACTACTACCATATGGTTCTGCATATGTGACATTCCACAATAGGCAAAACTATTGGGACAGAAATGAATCAGTGTTTTCCAGGGGCTGTACTTGTGATTAGGTGACTATATACATTTATTAAAATGCATGAAATTGTGCATCTATATAGAAACTGTACCTTAAAAAAACTAACATTAAAAAATACCTAGACAACTAACATGACCACAGGATGCCCTTAAGAAACTCCTTTAAATAGACATCAACTATAACTCCAGTAAAATTGTTATGTGTTAAAAAGGAAACAACATTAATTTCTGAGTATTGGAATGACCTATACGGCATACTAGTTTCCACTTATGAAAAATGTTACTATTGTTACCTGGTTGTCTCAAAGCTTCAGAGCTACCTTAGTGAATATTAGGGGCTGCCTTAGTTAAAGGCAGAAAAGTTCCACCCGTACAACCATGTATTCAGAAACCTCAATCTCAGCCTGTTCCAAAGTCTTCCTCCATGTTTTACCATTGGGCATGAAACTTTCATCAGTATCTCTCTTCTGGATTAAGTAAATAAAACAAGAGACTGAGATGGGAACTATGTTTCTTAAAAAATGGAATTTGTCACAGGTATTTGGCGTATTAAGGCTTATGTGATTCATTAACAAGCCACAGAAATTAGTGAGAACATTCAGCAGAAGCACATTAAAGGAGCATCTTAACACATGCTGACATTAGTTCTGATCTGCTCTTTTTACTAAAAGGCAATACAAGATACAAGACAGATGTTACAAAGACAGGAAATAAGAAGGTTGCTTCAAATGCTGACTTTGCTCTTTTAGAGCTTTTCGTGTTAGTTCAGATTACTTAACTACTTTTGGTCTGAGTTTCCTCATCTGTAAAGAGGAGAAGAATAATGTATTACCATTCAGGGTGGTTTTCAGGGGACACTCACACCCACAGTATCATTCAATACATATACAAACAATAATTCACATATAGTAAGTGCTCAGTAAATGTTAGCTATTACTAATAATTATTATTATATCATTCCTTCCCATTTTAAGCCTTTTAAACTACTGATCAAATATATAAGTTAATGTTTGGTGTTTGCTGAGTAACAAACCACTCCATATTTAGTGGCCTAAATCAAAAATTATTAATTATTGTTAACAAGTTTATGGAGCAACTGAGCAATTCTGTGGATGTGTGACAGGCTTTGCTGATGCAAGACATGCTTGCTCTTGTGTCTTTGTTCAGCTGGTAGGAGGTCTGGCCAGTGTCTGTCATCAGGACGACAGTGGTTCTGGGTCTTCTGTCTCATTATCTAGCAGACTAGCTTGGGCCTGTTCGCATGACACAGGCAGATTCCAAGAGGGTTTGTGGAAATGGGATAAGCCTCTTGAATTCTAAGCTTACAAATAGCACATCACTCCTACATATACTACTTTATTCTCCCCTGATGCTTTAAAAAGCATATATCCTCTTCAGTTGTCTCTGTTTCTTTCTGGGTTTCACTTGATTTATAACATATTCCTAGGCATATCTAATAAAGGGTAATCCATAATTTCCACACACAGTACACCTCAAAAAAGCATGTGTAATAGATACCTAGCATAACAAAGTCATACACCTTACATGTTAATTGATTATAGATTGCACTTCTCCACTAAATGTAACTCCTTATATGTCATCTCTTTTTATTTTATTTGTTTATTTATACTCATGGCATGATGCATTTCTGGAAGAGAGCGATTAGGTGAGTTTTATTCTTATATCCCCACTGCCTAGTGTGTCTTATATGGACAACACATATTTGTTGGAAAAATCCTATTAGAGGTATCATGTAGCAAGAGAGAGGCCTTCATTAGGGATTATCAAGGGAGGCTGAGAATAAGGGTAGATCTTGAAGTCTGGGAAGGAATTACATTTGGGAAAGAGTCTTAGTGAGCAGCCCATCCAACATGAAGAAAGTTTAGAGTGGGAAACAGGTGCCGTGAATGGACAAAGACTTTGGCTTGAGCAAAGTGTGGTTTTGAGCATTAATGGGAATTGGGGATAGAAAGGAAGTCAGGAAAAAAACTCTAGACGGCCTCAAGTTAAAGAACTTAGTTTAAATCCATTTATTATTTAATTAATGAGAAATACTTAACACATTAATCAAATAATGAGAGAAAATTAAGCCATTAACTCTCATTGCCCATTAAGCTTATCAGACTAGTTAGTCTTTACCTAAACAAGCAATGACACAAGCAAATTTAACCAGGGTAATTATACTCTGAAGAAGGGTGACACTGATGGAAGGGGTCATAGAATAGTGTATTGTGTGAAAAAGTCAAGTTTCTGTGTATTATGAGAACAATTAGAAATACCTAAGAACCTCAAGGACCTGAAGAGAAAGTGAGTTTTGACAGACAGACAAGTCACAAGTCATGACTCCATAGTACAGTCCCTCATTGACTGGCTCTGACACACATAGACAGAGTTAAAAAATAGTTTATAAATCAATCTTGGACATTCTATATATAAATTCTCCTCTATTTCATTGGTCAGAACCTAACTGCAAGTTCTCAGTCTCCTACAACGAAGCCTGGGAAATGTCCTCTCCATTTGGCTTACCTACTTTTTATCACTTAAAATATGACATGAAAAGTTGTACCAAACAGATGAACCTTTTATGCAGAGCACAAAGTCACAGTTGGTGAGGGATTTTCTATAGACTTAATATGCGCATATGTGCACAAAAGCACAGACATACATATAATTTGACATTTACAAATTTGAATACTTCAGATGGAGCTAGTGAGGAAAAAATATAGTGAGTCCTAAGAGGAAAAGAAGGATATATGTCAGGAAAAGATACACTAGTAATTTTCAGATTTTAGCATGATTCAATTCACTTGAGGATCTGATTAAATATACAGATGGTAGGCCCCAACCCCAGAGAGCCTAATGATTTTAAGAAGATCTCTGATGTCATCATGGGATTCACTTTGACAAATATTGCTCCAGCCCTGTCTATTCTTGACTGACTCATGGGATGTGACCTTGTTTTTTTTTTTTTTTTTTTTTTTCTTTTTCTTCTTTGTCTTTTTTTTTTTTTTTTTTTTTATTTTTTTTTTTTTTATTTAATTTTATTTTTTTTTTTTTTTTTTTTTTTGAGACGAAGTCTTGCTCTATAGCCCAGGCTGGAGTGCAGTGGCCGGATCTCAGCTCACTGAAAGCTCCGCCTCCTGGGTTCACGCCATTCTCCTGCGTCAGCCTCCCGAGTAGCTAGGACTACAGGCGCCTGCCACCTCGCCCGGCTAGCTTTTGTATTTTTTTTAGTGGAGACGGGGTTTCACCGTGTTAGCCAGGATGGTCTTGATCTCCTGACCTCGTGATCCGCCCGTCTTGGCCTCCCAAAGTGCTGGAATTACAGGCTTGAGCCACCACGCCCGGCCAACATAACATTAAGCTTCACCCATGTTGTTGCATTTCACAGATTTTCCTTTTGTTAATGGCTGAATAATATCTCACTTCATGTATATACCAAAATTAAAAATAGAATTACGATATGATTTGGCAATCCCATTTCTGGGTATTTATATAAAAGAATTAAAATCGGGATCTTGAAGAGATATTTGTACCTACATATTCATTGCAGCATTATCCATAGTAGTCAAGATATATAGGAAACAACGCAAATGTCCATTGATGGATGAATTGACATACATTTTCTTTTTTAAAAAAATTTACTTTAAGTTCAGAATATGCAGGTTTGTTACATAGGTATACCCGTGCTATGGTGGTTTGCTGTACCTATCAACCGGCATGGGATCCTGTTTCTTCCATGTCTGCTGCAAAGCACACCATACTGATAATGGCTATAGCCAATCTAAAACATGCCCAGCTGCCTGATTGGAAACTCGTCACTGAGTTTGTAAGTCCATCACTTGTTTCCAATTTTTTTTTCCTGTTTTGGAGGTCAAGAATGCATTTCCCTCAAAAGAACAGTTGAGAGAGAACCTGACACTCTAAGAGATGTAAAATGTAGACTTGCACTTTAGCTAATGCAAAGCGCCTTCTTATATATTTTGTCTTTTCTGCCAAAAGTAAAAATTGATCAACATTTTGAAATTGTCAAGATTACTTTGAAAAATATTTTTAAAAGATAAATATATATCTTCGAGTGTTTGGAAGAAAGGGGATGGGTCATTTACAGAAATCAAAATTACTTTAGTTGCCAGACCATAGTTAAGGGTAGATAGTCACACCATTGAGTAACCCATCATCTGTAGCTTACCAACAAATTCAGTAGCTGGATTGCTTTGTCCACAAGATAAAGTAACTATTACTTCACAGCATATCATAGTAATGTAATATATCTTATCTTTCTTCTTTTCTCTTTGCTGCTGTTGCCCGTTTTATCATTTTACAAAGTTTTGAATGTGTGTGCTTTCTTATTTATTTTATCTTTAAGGGTTATCTGTAAGCTTAACTAAACCCAAAAGAACAGGATTTATTTACTTCTCAGGGACTTCATGATTTTTATTTTGTTTCTAATTGACATAACAATTGTACATATTCATGGGGTACAGTGTGATGTTTTAATACAAGCATATGCTGTATAATCATGAAATTAAAGTATTTAGCTGTATTTATGATCTTATATATTTATTTTTTTTGTAGTGAGAACATTAAAAATCCTGTCTTCTAGCTATTTTGAAATATACAATACAATGTTTTTAACCATAGTCACATTGCAGTGTAATAGAATACCAAAACTTTTTTCTCTCAAATGTTAAGTAAGTTTTTAAATGGTATACATACATAATGAAATACTATTTGGCCATTAAAAAAAATGTATTTTGCCATTTTCAGCAACATGCGTGAAACTAGAGAACATTGTGTTACGTGAAATAAGCCAAGCACAGAAAGACTAATATTGCATCACTCATATGTGGGAGCCAAAGGAGTTGATCTCATGAAAGTAGAGAGTAGACTAGTGGTTACCAGAGGCTAGGCAGTGTGGTGAGAATGGAGAGTTCCTGAGATTTGGTTAACGGGTACAAAGTTACAGTTAGACAGAAACTTCCTCATTAGAAAAACTGATAGAGGTGCATTTTGATTATGTTTTTGTATTAGCACATCCTGAATATCAGCTAAAATCCAAATGTATCTTCAAGACTTTTGATTTACACTTTGACAATGCAAGACAGGCTTCTGCCTGAAACCTGGACTATTGACAGAATTATTTCTTAATTGATACTACCGTCCTTACACCTTTAATATATACTGTGTACAGAATCAGAGAACCTTTCTAGAGCACTGCATGCATTATTCCACCTCTCTGTTTAAAATTTTAATGGCTATTTCCTAAAAGAGAAATATTGAACTCTTAGCCTTACACTTAATGCTTTCCAAATTTAGACACTAAATATAGCATTGCCTAAGCCAGATAGGTTGAGCTATCTCCAGACATGCCTTACTTAACTTTTTTCTTTTGGTTTTACAGTTGACATAGTTCTTTTCTCTTCTGTATTATTCCTACCACATCTAGATGCCTACGTATAGTGGATTTCTCACTAAATCAAGACAACCTCATGAATCACCTTCCAACAAATGGGAATTCATCCTCCTTGTTTTTGTCTGTTGCTAGTTCTGAAAAGTGAGCTGTTCTCTTTCTACAACTGAATTCCACATTGTATCTTAGTTCCCATTAATCTTTCCAAAAGAAGAAAGTTTATTCCTGTGGATTCCCAATAGGCAGGAACTGGAGTCCTCATGCTCAGTCTTAGTGCATTACCTGAGGCCATTTTGCCTACTGTTTTCAGGTTCTCCTGCCATTGACTTCCAGGCAGCTAGCCTAGGATGATGGATGTCCCTGGACTGTCACAGCTGTATCTCACCTAACTGTTGGGTCATCCATTACTGCAGGTAGAAATCTCTGATGCCAGAACCTTCTCTGATTAATAACTCATTATTATAGCTTGCCATTTGGGTGGAAACAGAACTATGTTGTGTTCTTGTTTACTGGATGAAAAGGAGGTTTCTTGACAAAATTGTAAGCGAGACATAATGTCTAGGAGCTCAGACTTGAATAGTTCTCCTTGGGAAGATGCAGGGAACTTGGATAGAGCAAGCATGATATTAAAATGTGTGTGTATGTGTGTGTGTGTATCAGTACTGGAAGGAAGCAGTACCAAGATAACAAGAGCTAATATTTATTGAAGGCTTACTCAGTAAGTGTTTCAGAACAGACACTCACAAGCTCTTTATCACATTAGTTTGCTTAATAACAACAAACATTTAAAGAGATAGGTTCCATTATTATGTGCATTCTATAGATGGGAAAGTGGATTAAAAAGTTGCCTAAAGGACTTATGGCTACTAAGTGGCAGAGTTAGTAGTCATCCCTCGTATCCATGGGAGAATGCTGCTAGGACTCCCCAAGGACACCAAAATCTACAGATGCTTAAGTCTCTGATATAAAATAGATTTGTATATAACCTACCCACATCCTCTTGTATAGTTTAAATCATCTCTAGATTACTTTTAATACCTAATATAGCATAAACGCTATGCATATATTTGTTGCATTGTATTGTTTACACAATAATGACAAGAAAAAACTCTGTGCATGTTCAGTACCAAAACAACCATCCACTTATTTTTCTGACTATTTTTGTTCTATGGTTGTGGATTCATGAATGTGATTCCACAAATGTGGAACCTATGGATGCAGAAAGCTGATTGTATTTCAAACAAAGGTAGTTTGATTCCAGAAATTAATTGGGGCCAGTTTAAATTGCTATGTTACTGATATAATAGCTTTACACAACATATCTCACTTATTTCAATAAATCTGCAATGCAGGCCGGGCGCGGTGGCTCAAGCCTGTAATCCCAGCACTTTGGGAGGCCAAGACAGGCGGATCACGAGGTCAGGAGATCCAGACCATCCTGGCTAACACGGTGAAATCCTGTCTCTACTAAAAAATACAAAAAAAAACTAGCGGGGTGAGGTGGCGGGCACCTGTAGTCCAGCTACTGGGGAGGCTGAGGCGGGAGAACGGTGTAAACCCGGGAGGTGGAGCTTGCAGTGAGCTAAGATCTGGCCACTGCAGTCCAGCTTGGGCGACAGAGCGAGACTCCGTCTCAAAAAAAAAAAAAAAAAAAAAAAAAAAAATCTGCAATGCAGAGTTTACCATTTTCTCATTTTTAGTGGGAAAAAAATAAAACAGTACTCAAAACAGCAAAGTTACGGTTTCATATCTCGTGTATAAGTAGCAAAACAAAACTCTGAACTCAGCCGGGCGTGGTGGCTCAAGCCTGTATTCCCAGCACTTTGGG
Organism: Piliocolobus tephrosceles; assembly: GCF_002776525.5. Lineage (NCBI taxonomy): Eukaryota > Metazoa > Chordata > Mammalia > Primates > Cercopithecidae > Piliocolobus > Piliocolobus tephrosceles. The sequence goes on along the minus strand of NC_045444.1, from coordinate 24,689,277 downwards.
AGGCCGAGATGGGCGGATCACGAGGTCAGGAGATCGAGACCGTCTTGGTTAACACGGTGAAACCCCGTCTCTACTAAAAAATACAAAAAACTAGCCGGGCGAGGTGGCCGGAGCCTGTAGTCCCAGCTACTCGGGAAGCTGAGGCAGAAGAATGGCGTAAACCCGGGAGGCGGAGCTTGCAGTGAGCTGAGATCCGGCCACTGCACTCCAGCCTGGGCGACAGAGCTAGACTCAGTCTCAAACAAAACAAACAAACAAACAAACAAACAAACAAACAAAAACTCTGAACTCCAGGCTGTCCAAATCCTGTGCTCTTTCTGCCAGACCATGCTACTTTTCACTTTGAGAGAGAAGGTATCATTGTTTTCTGTATGCAAATCAAGCTTCTCCTTACTACAGAGCAGTTGAATTGCTTCAGGGGAAAAAGGTAAACAGAAAGTGTGCTCCTCTGATTAGGGTGAAAAAGTTGGAGGAGGAGGTTATATTCTCCACAAAAAGATCTAGTAATCAGTTTCTACTGCCTTGGGGCGAGAAACAAAGGTAATGATAACCTATCCATGAAGGCTTTCCTTCTCACAAATGCAAATGGTTTTAGTAGTATTCATGAATAATGAGGGTAGGAAGTATGTGTTGCTAAGAGAGAAGAGTGGAGAAAAAGACACACATACAGAGAGAAAAGAAGAAAAGAAGAGAGAGAGAAGGTTCTGAAGCATCTGCATACTATACTAACTCTCCTTAATTATTCTTAGATGCAGGGTTAATTTCAGAGCTCTCAGTGGTAATTTGGTAAAGGTCAAATGACCTGTGCTACAGAAAGAGCTGGGATTTATGGGTCACATGAAAGGAACATAACTGAAATTTATTGAGCATCTATTCTGTTTTGTATTATTAGACATCCTAAAAGGTAGGAGTTTTATGCTCATTTACAGATGAAAAAACTAAAGTTCAAAAATATTAAATTATTTTCCCAAGCCAGACTGCCAGAAAGCAGCAGAGCCAGGATTTAACACCATGGCTATCTTTCTCCAAAGTTCATACTCTTTCCTCTAAAGATACTTTAAGTTAGGTCCTTATACAGATACCGTTTTAGCAGACCAAGCTATTGAATCAGCTCACGCTAAATACTGAAGCAATCTATTTGCTGACTCTGCCTCTAATGATTTTTTTTGCTTCAATCCACCCATTATATTTTTCGAAATTTAAATGCTGGCAGTTTTTCTAAAAGATAAAATCCAAAATTTCCAATCTGGTCCCACTGCCTTTGTCTAGTTATGTCTGCTGTTTCTTACTACCACCAACCAACTATCCCAGCTGATTCCCTGAACTATCTGTTGAGTACATGCCACACATTCTTTCCTCTTAACATTTGTTCTTGCAGTACCCACCGTCTGAGTTATTTTCTTTCCTCACTTTCACATCCAGATAATTATTCTCTTGGCACTTACTGCTGCCACCTTTTCTCAGCACTTACCTTGTTTGCTTCTTCTTACACATAGTTATATTTTGTTCTGCTATCTGGCTACCTGTTCATACAGACAGTAACTCTGCTTTACATTTTAAGTGAATTTAACAGACAGCTTTTGAGAATGAATTATGAGGCCTGGCATGTGCTGGATGCTTTAGACAAAGAGATACAAAGATATGGTTTCTGCCTACAAGATTTACCCGTATGTGTGTTTCCACATAGTACTCAAGGGCAAACTTGCCACACTGCAAGTGCTCTGTAAGCACACATGTTAAGGCATAGCTGAAATGATATGGAGAATGGCCTTCTATTCTGAATTGTCTCCATGTTGCTTCAGGTTTTCATGTTTAAAGTGCTTGAACTATATATACCCTCAATGCTGCCCAGCTAATTGCAGCTTCGGATCATTAGTTCCTCTGTGTAGGGCTCCATTTTGTGGCACAGGTTTTCATAAAGTTTAACGGGTTAACATTATTAAATGTCTCCATGATATGTTTCTGCTCAGATGGTTTGAATAGCAGATTACTTTCTAAATGTAAGTTTGATTCCAGTGAGTTCCTCTCCTTCCTTTTCCGTCCTTCTTTGCTTTTCTCTTGTTAGTATTACTAATAAGAGATATTTGCCTAAAGAGAGTCATCAACACAAAAAAAAAACAAGATGACTAATAACAAAAGTCAGATTGGTTCCGAGAACTCTCAACTTGTGATATTCATGAGAGTTATTCATTACTATAGTGGCCTCGGGGGCCCAGATATTCAAGTCTCATTTACTTTCTTTGTTTGAAATTGTGAAGACTCAAGTTAAGAGCTTTGTTATTTTCTCACCATGTTCTTTCACTTCAACTACCGAACACGTTTCATTCCAGAATTCCTCTGCCATCTGACTACCTTCTCATACCGACAGTAACTCTACAGTTAGATCCCACCACCACCACCACCAAAACTTTCCAAAAAAGACATTTTTCCTTGTTTTACATTTCAGGAAAATAATATTTCTTTGGGAACACATTTTTGAGAGTCATTTCAAAGAATTTCAGCTTGATAAATACACATGTTAATGCATTATACCACCACCTAACTTCCAGAGTTTCAGTAGATTGGGCCTTTTTTGGTGGGGAAAAATATGTGTAGGTTTGTGTATACATATATGTATGTACCTGAACATATATGTATGAGTATATATGCGCATGTATATACTGCACATGCATGTGTGTACATGTATATATACATGCACATATGTGTGGACAAGCATACCACTAATAAATTTGAAAGGGGGATGTAGTATTCATGGTATATTATATAGGTTGTGGAATATTCTTAAATTGTGTAGTAAGTAAAGCTTACTCGGTTATATTTGTTTGTACATTTTTTAAGCATCCACAAAAATGTACATTGTGTTTTGAATATCAAGGTTGCAAAATAAATGGAAAATAGCAGTGAGAAAACTTACATGATAACTTTGGAAAAAGCTGTAACATGAGAAAATAAAGTTATAAAATTGCCTAAGTCTCAGTACTTCCCGAGATGAGTAAAGAAGATACCCTTTAGTCACAAGCAAACAACTAATTAGAAAACATTCTCTCCAATGTTAAGTCTGAACCTGTAGATGAGAAAAGCTAGTGCTAAAATATCAAGTGACATACAATTAATATACATATTGTGAAAAATTAGCACATTTATCATTCATCTTCTTGCTTATTATAAATCCTCTAAGATAATGCTAATATGTACAGATTAACTAACTGCAATTTCCATAATTTTTTTCATTTCTGAATACATTAAAATTCCATTTTTTTTATTTTCTCAGCTTAAATTCTTTAGATAGCCCCAGAGAAATTCATACTTGCTCTATTGTATAAAATTGTGGCTTTCTTTCAGACTACTTATTTCATTATTAGACACATGCTCCAAGTTTTCTCATTATGATAACTATATATGTTTATGTAACTACATATGTTTATATCTTGTGCACGTTCATAGTTACTTTTTACTCACTTTAAACTTTAGTTGAGGGCAAATTTTAAATTTTACTTCAGGACAAATTAGCCTGTGTCCAAGCCTTTAACAAATGACACTTTGAAAATATTTCTTAAATGTTGCTTGTGCTCTATCAACTCTGGTATAACAGTTATCCACCTGTCTCAATCATTGCTAAGAAGAGGAGAAATATTTTGGCAATATGTTATTCAGGGAACTCAGCTCATGAGGACTAATTAAAATAATAACCTGACATGCATGTTACTCTTAGATTACTGTCTTATGAACTGGTTGTTCACAACTTTTCAATGCCAAATCAACGTTGTCAGAGCACAACTGCTAATTAAAATGAGAAACTGGCTAATTCACAGTCAGAAAACTGTTGACTTATAGACATAAATGTCAAGTATCAAGGGTAGTGATTCATTAAAACATAGAGTAATGTTATCTCCTCAAATATTCGAAAGAATATTTTAAGGCCATATAGTAAGAATAAAAATAAAAATAATACAGTAGAGAACAAGAACAAGAAAAAGAAGAAGACCATATTACAAATGCACAAAAATGATACTCAAAATCAATATATCTTCATGTGCCTCTGAAAGTGTTCACAACACTACATGAGAGATGAGCTTTAGAAAGACGAAAGGACTTGCTAGATGACACATAGTCAGCATTTTCTGTCTCACAGAATAATACATTTTCTGGGTTGAATTCTTGCAGCTGGCTTTCATTTCCACAGTCAGTTTTTCAACATCATATATTAATATACAATCTGTGTAAAAGACAATGTATCAGAATTTACAGAGGAAAAAGAGCTCTGATTTGTCTTTGGTGAAACTTCAAAAGCAACACACACACATGCACAATTACATGCACAGAGAGACATGCACATCAATTACTAAATGAATAAAAGCAAACTAAATTATAGTATAATTCAGTGCCTAAGGAGGCCAGTTAAAATGGATATATATTTTTTAATTATGAAGACTTTTTACTTTATTTATTTATTTATTTTTTAAGTTTAAGGCTACATGTGCAGTTTTTCTATTTAGGTAAACTTGTGTTGTGAAGGTTTGTTTACCAATGATTTCATCACCCAGGTATTTAACCTGGTACCTACTAGTTACTTTTCCTGACCTTTTCCTCCACCCAGCATCCACCGTCCGACAGGTCCCAGTGTGTGTTGTTCTTCTCTATGTGTCCATGTATTCTCATCATTTAGTTCCCACTTATAAGTGAAATCATGCAGGTTTTGGTTTTCTTACCAATAGTTTGCTAAGGTAATAGTCTCCAGCACCAACCATGTCCATGCAAAGAAAATGAAATCATTCTTTTTTATGGCTGCATAGTGTTCCATGGTATATACATACCACATTTTCTTTATCCAGTCTACCATTGATGGACATTTAGGTTGCTTCCATTTCTTTGCTATTGTGAATAGTGCTGAAATGAACATATGTTTGTTTATGGTCTTTATAACAGAACAGTTTATATTCCTTTGGGCATATACACTATAATGGAATTTCTGGCTTGAATGGTATTTCTATCTTCAGTTCTTTGAGAAATCACCACACTGTCTTTCACAATGGCTGAACTAATTTACACTCCAACCAACAGTGTATAAGCATTCTTTTTTCTCCACAACCTTGCCAGCATCCATTATTTTTTGACTTTTGACTAACAGCCATTCTGAGTGGTGTGAAATGATATCTAGTTGTAGTTTTTATTTGCATTTCTGTAATGATCAGTGATACTGAGCTTTTGTTTTCATTTGATTGTTCTTTAAATAACATCTACAGTTTCCTAATATAATACCAAAAACATCTAGGATTTTCAAAAATTACTAATCATACCAAAAACTCAGAAAAATGTCAACTTGAATGAGAAAACACACTCAACAAATGTCAATAATGAGAATACACTAATATTGGAATTATTTGACAAGAATTTTAAAGCCACATTATAAAATTCATAAATAAGCAATTATAAATATGCTTGAAATACATTTTAAAATGGAAGATTTTAGCAAAGAAATCAAAAATATTTTAAAAACAAAATGGAAATGTAAGAATTGAAAAAGGCAATAAATGTAATAGAAAACCCCAGTGACTGAGAACCAACAATAGAATGGAGAGGACAGAAGAAAGAATAATTGGATTAGAAAGAGAACAAGAGAGATTACCCAATATCATTCACAAAGAGACAATAAAAAAAGAGCAGAAATTCAAAGGCCTGTGAAACTATAACAAAAGTTCTAACGTTTTTGTCATTCGAGTCACTGGAAGAGGAAAGACAGAAAATGGGTCTGATAAATTACTTTTTTAAAAAAAGTCTGAAAAAGTTCCAGTTTATTAAAAAAAAAAAAAGGCATAAACCAAGAAGATTCAAGAAGCTGAGAGAATTCCATACATGATAACCCAAAGAAATTTATTCCAAGATATGTCATAATTAAACTTCTGAACTAAAAGCAAAGAGAAAAACTTGAAAGTGATGAGAAAGAAAAGAATGACAATTTAATGATAGGAGAAAAACAATTTAAATGACAATGGATTCTCATCACTACAATGGAGGCCAGAAGAAAATGGCACATTTTTCAAGTGCTAAAAGAAAATAAATGTCAAACAATAGTTCTAATCTGGAAAATTCATCTTCAGAAATGAAGGAGAAATGAAGACGTTCTCAGATGAAGAAAAACTAGGAGAATTTGTAACTTCCAAAACAATAACAAAAAGTAAGTTTGAAACCAAAAGGAAATGATAAAAAAAAATCTTGGAATATCTGAAAAATAGAAAGAACAATTAAAAGAACAAAGACATAGTTTAATACATAGGTTTTTCTTCTCTCGGATTTTCTAAAATATGTTTGAGAATTGAAGCAGAAAATACATTGTCAGATGTGACCCTCAATGTCCATATAGGAAATATGTAAGTATATTATACTTGAGGGAAGGTAAAAGAATTTAGATAAAGGGAAATGAGATCAGTGTACTTAAACTGATAAAGTGTCAACACCAGTAGATTGTAATACAGTGTATATATATGTGATTATTAATTTTGTATGTGAACTTGACTGGGCTAAGGAATGCTCAGATATCTAGTAAATTTAAATAAGCATTTTGATCAGTATATTGAGTAAAGAAGATCCACCCTGACCAATGTTGTTGGGTATCATCCAATCTGCTGGCCCAAATAGAACAAGAAGATGAATGAAGGGTGAATTCTCTCTCAATCTCTCTCTCTCTCTCTCTCTCTCTCCCCCACTCTCTTCCCCAACCCCAACCCCCCAACCCTGAGCAGGGACATCCATCTTCCCCTTTTCTTAAACCTTGGAGCTCCTGGTTCTCCAGCCTAGTTATTCTGGGATATACACCAGTGAAATCCCAGTTTCAGGCCTTTGACCTTGGAAGTTATATCCTTGACTCCCCTAGTTTTCAGGTCTTTGAACTCAAACTGATTTACACGACTGGCTTTCCTGTTTCTACATCTTGTAGAGGGGATAATCTGAGACTTCTCTGCCTCCATAATCGCAGGAGCCAATTTCCACAATAAATTTTCTCATATATCTGTACATATCCTATTGGATCTGTTTCTCTAGAGAACCTTAACAAAACAATATATAATATAATAACTAGTGCAAACACTAAACCACATATTAAGAGTTACACTCAAAAACATTATAGGTAAATCGAAATGGATTTTTTAAAATGTTCAAATAACCTACAGAAAGGATTGAAATAAAAAACAAAAGGAACAGAGAACAGAAACGAAATGACAGAAATATGTCAGAATATATCAGTAATTACATTAAATGTAAATGGTATAAATGTCTCAATTAAAAATCAGAGATTAGCAGAGTAGATTTTAAAAGTAACAACAACAACCTTATGCAGGGGCAAGAGTAAAAAAAAATGCCAATATGTTCAGGCAAGATTCTCTTTGATTACATTTATGTATCATTCTTGAAATAGCAAAATTATATATAGAGATAGAGAGCAATGTATTGATTGCTGGTGTTAGTAGGGACAATGCAGGAAAGGGAGAGTGGGTGTCACAATAAAGGGATAAAATAAGAAATTTTTTTTTAGTAATAGAATAATTCTGTATCTTGATTGCAGTGGTAGTTTCATGAATCTACACAGATAGTAAAATGGCATAGTGCTATTATAGTAACATATTGTAGCAATGTAAATTTATAGGTATGAATATTGCCTTATAGTTTTATCATGTATGATCATTGAGGAAATCAGGGTAAATGTTAAATAAGACCTTTCTATACTATCTTTGCAAATCTCTGTGTATGTATGATTATTTCAAAATAAGTGATTTTCAAAAGAGAAAATAATACAAATTTAAAAAGGAAAACGCATCCATATTTTTACTTCAGAGAACCTGGGGAAAGAATTGAAGTTCAGTAATGCTAGGCAAAGCAATGAAATTTGAAGATAATTAGTGAGAACAATTATTGATTTGAAAAAGCCACCCTATAATTGTGGAGGAAAATAATGATAATGGAAAAGCATTTAATTTAAAATATCTGTAAAGAAGTGTATGTGTGTGTGTATGTATTTATCAGCCTATGCAGAAAAAAAGGGAAAATAGAAACAATGTAGTAATTAATTCTTAAAGAAAGATAAAAATTAACTCGTTCTTTTGAATTTACATTTTAATATAAGGGAATATATTGAAATTTGTCAACTGAACTACCTGTTCACCTACTGAGAATAAACATTTTCTACTTGAAGGGTTTTATAACATTTTATGATCCATATCAAAGAGCTCAGAAAAATTAAACAAAGTTTTTTTTTTACTATTTCTTAGGCTATCCCTTGTGATAACTAAATCTTTAATACAGCCCACTTCTAAGTAGTAGACTTTGAATTTTATTTTATGTATCTTCACTTTGTTTTGCCATTAAGTATCCTTATAATACTGTGCTCACTTTGTTAGTGGTGAAAAATAGTGGAGCTACAGAAAAAGATCAAGGGTCATGGTCATTTTCAGCCTGCATAAAGATCTATTAAAACAAGTGAACTGAATTAAAAAAATAACTGCAACATTTTTTCAAAATATATCAAAGCTTAATTTGACTTCATAAACAGAATATATTTGTTGCAAATCTATTGAGATAATTTTCAAAGAACCACTTTTGGAGTAAATAAAATCTTTTTTCAAAAGAAAATGTTCCTCACTTATTTTTTTCTTCATTGTTATAAAAAATAAGTACCCATTTGAGTACAGCTCTGGCTACATCAGGTAAAGAAAACTATTAAAATATAGTGTCTATCATACAGAAGTTGAGCATATTCAATACATCTAGGCCAAACTCAGTTTAAAAAGGACAGACAGGCAACTAAGTGAAGTTGATGGGTTGTACTTGTCACTTAATTTATTGATAGAAAATATGAGCCTAAAGATAGATGAGGGAGTAGATAATAAGAATACCCATTAGAATTCTACATAATGAAACCATCGCTATTTTGAAGAATAACATGATTGCTTGAACGCTCAGTTAACAATTGTAGAACTGTTTGTCCACATTTCTGGTTTTATACCAAATAACATTTTCACACAGATACATAGGTATTGTGTGTATATCTCACACCTAAAAATTTACCGCTTTTGAATTTCACTAAGCATTTTTCTATTATTAAGAATTTTTAAGCATTTTTCAAAATACTTTTATGAATCCTTTTTATTTCCCTCCTAATCTACAACAATGGAGAGCTCCTTTCTAGTACATAAAATATACCCACATTTTCTATTCTCTGGCAATGAGACAATTTTTCTCAGCCTTAACCCTAACTACAAACTCAGCAATAGTCATTAAAACATATTCATTAGCTAAGTGACTACTGGCTCTTCCATTCCAAATGAAAATTTTAAATTGCCATATGTTGAGACAGATAAAAGCATTTTGTTATGTTTGGTTCAGAATTATCTAGAAGCACTTTTTATTAAAAAGCAGAGGTGTTTTAGACATGAAGTCCGTGCCCATGCCTATGTCCTGAATGGTACTACCTAGGTTTTCTTCTAGGGTTTTTATGGTATTAGGTCTAACATTTAAGTCTCTAATCCATCTTGAATTAATCTTCATATAAGGAGTAAGGAAAGGATCCAGTTTCAGCTTTCTACTTATGGCTAGCCAATTTTCCCAGCACCATTTATTAAATAGGGAATGCTTTCCCCATTTCTTGTTTCTCTCAGGTTTGTCAAAGATCAGATGGCTGTAGATGTGTGGTATTACTTCTGAGGACTCTGTTCTGTTCCATTGGTCTATATCTCTGTTTTGATACCAGTACCATGCTGTTTTGGTTACTGCAGCCTTGTAGTATAGTTTGAAGTCAGGTAGCGTGACGCCTCCAGCTTTGTCCTTTTGACTTAGGATTGTTTTGGAAATGCGGGCTCTTTTTTGGTTCCATATGAACTTTAAAGCAGTTTTTTCCAATTCTGTGAAGAAACTCATTGGTAGCTTGATGGGGATGGCATTGAATCTATAAATAACCTTGGGCAGTATGGCCATTTTCATGGTATTGATTCTTCCTATCCATGAGCATGTTATGTTCTTCCATTTGTTTGTGTCCTCTTTTATTTCACTGAGCAGTGGTTTGTAGAAAAAAGCAACGGCAGCAACAGCCAAAATTGACAAATGGGATCTAATTAAACTAAAGAGCGTCTGCACAGCAAAAGAAACTACCATCAGAGTGAACAGGCAACCTACAGAATGGAAGAAAATTTTTGCAATCTACTCATCTGACAAAGGGCTAATATCCAGAATCTACAAAGAACTCAAACAAATTTACAAGAAAAAAACAAAGAACCCCATCCAAAAGTGGGCAAAGGATATGAACAGACATTTCTCAAAAGAAGACATTCATACAGCCAACAGACACATGAAAAAATGCTCATCATCACTGGCCGTCAGAGAAATGCAAATCAAAACCACAATGAGATACCATCTCACACCAGTTAGAATGGCAATCATTCAGCAGTCAGGAAACAACAGGTGTTGGAGAGGATGTGGAGAAATAGGAACACTTTTACACTGTTGGTGGAATTGTAAACTAGTTCAACCATTATGGAAAACAGTATGGCAATTCCTCAAGGATCTAGAACTAGTTGTACCATATGACCCATCCATCCCACTACTGGGTATATACCCAAAGGATTATAAATCATGCTGCTATAAAGACACATGCACACGTATGTTTATTACAGCACTATTCACAATAGAAAAGACTTGGAATCAACCCAAATGTCCATCAGTGACAGACTGGATTAAGAAAATGTGGCACATATACACCATGGAATACTATGCAGCCATAAAAAAGGATGAGTTTGTGTCCTTTGTAGGGACATGGATGCAGCTGGAAACCATCATTCTTAGCAAACTATCACAAGAACAGAAAACCAAACACCGCATGTTCTCACTCATAGGTGGGAACTGAACAATGAGATCACTTGGACTCGGGAAGGGGAACATCACACACCGGGGCCTATCATGGGGATGGGGGAGGGGGGAGGGATTGCATTGGGAGTTATACCTGATATAAATGATGAATTGATGGGTGCTGACGAGTTGATGGGTGCAGCACACCAACATGGCACAAGTATACATATGTAACAAACCTGCACGTTATGCGCATGTACCCTAGAATTTAAAGTATAATAATAATAAAAAAAAAAACCCAAAGAATAAAAGCAGAGGGAAAAATATATCATATTTCTAATGTTTTCAGACTAACAAGATAAACCATGCAGTATAGACAGTATGTATGGCAATGAATTAAGTAACAAAAGTCTTGTTTATTCATTTACAGCTAAAGTAACTAAATTCAATTTCCGTCAAGTATTTTTTCACTTAAATAAATAATAATTCACTGTTATAAAAACATGTACAATTTTTTGGTTATTTTTTCTGGATTAAGATTACATTCTTAGGATAGTAAATAAAAACATATTTGAAAATGACAATCAATACAATGAGTGACACCAAAATAATGGTAACCAGAAACCAAGTACTGTGCATATGCTTTATTCTCAAATTAGCACCTTTGTTGCACCTTGATAGTCTCCAAAAGACATGTTTGATCATTGTTACCCTGTGATTACCAGAAAGTATCTTTTTTCTTTAGCCTTCTCTTCGTCATCTTACAGGGAGGAAGAATTAAACTATAAATTGCTTATGTTGTCAGATTTCCTCTTTAATGCTGTCTCTCAACAAATAGATTTGTAATTTTTTATTCCTTTTTCTTTTTAACCAAGCTGATCCAAAATTTGAAGCTAGTAAATTTGACTCTATAATATTATGCACCTTTATAATTATTTTACAAGCAGATGAAAATATGAATGTAAAATTCTTCAAAAGACAATAATTCAGTATAGCATTAGAAAGAAGATTAGTGATAACACGAAGATGTATTCTCAAGTTCAGTATTTCACAAACTCAGGAAATCATTTATTCGGTTCAATTTATGACTAATTTATCTTAACAAAATTAACAAATTATTGTGAATGCAGGCTGGTGGTTTTGGGGTCCCATTGACTTATTTATATTGTAAACTATTTGAAAGCAGGAAATACATGTATCTTATATCTTTGCATAGCTAATCTAGAACTTTGCACCTAGAGCAGTCAACAATTCTGTTCAATCTGCTTTCACAGATAGTTAAACCCATTCATGTAGGTATGACTTAAGTTATATTTTCTGTTGTTTATTTCTTTGTAAAATAACTAGGCTGCTTAAGTTTACTTTTACTATGCAAAATTCATAAACAGTGAAAACTGATGACCATTTTTAAAAATTCAGAATGTCACCAAGCTTAATATAGGTCAACACAAATTACTTGTATATGTCTATATGACTTACATTATTAAGTAAATATGATCATTAAAATGTGACTTATATTAAGTATATATAATCCATATATACTTATATATAATCTATATATAATTTGCTCTTGACTTATATTAATAGGTACATATAATCTATATATACACATATATCTATAAATGCAGATTTTATTTACTTATTAAACTTTTTGGTTAAAAAATAAAGTTTCTAGGCAACATTTTTTTAAGCCTGACTTAAATGACCTTAAATACATGATCTGTCCTTAATTCAGCCTCATTGCAACTAGTTTTAATTAGTAATTGTTTTTAACTTTAACCACAGATTGTCTGCTTGTCTTCTAGAAATTTTATGTTTCACTTTTTGGCATTTGGATTTTTGATACACTGGAGTTTATTATTCTGGACGGTATAAGGCATAGATCCATTATTTTTTTTTTTTTTTTCTAAATTCTAACTGTCCCAGCACTATTAACTAAAAAGTCCATCTTTGTCACAGTGCTTTGAGAAACTAACTTTATCCTACATTTCATTTCCATATATACCTAAGTTCACGTCTAGATTTGTTCTGTGCCACTGTTCTACCCCTCTATGCATGTGCCTGTACCTCATCTTTTTAATTACAGAGACTTTATGGTATGTTTGAGTGCCTGGTTGGGCTAATTCCCCCTCAAAGTTTTTGCTTTTGGATGTTTTTCTGGCTTTGCTTGCATGCCTGTTTTTTCTGTAGAAACTTTAGAATCAAATTGTCTAAATACATAATAAAATTTGTTAGCAGTATCTTTGGAATTAAATGTATACATTAAATTTGGCAGAAATGGCATTTTTATAGTGTTGAATCATATAGTTCTAGTAGACCTCTTTCCATTTGTTCAAATCTAGCTTTGGACCTTTCTAGAATGCTTTAAAGATCCCTATCTTTAAATTTTAATCTATTCTTCTTAAGTTTATTTCTAAGTTTCTTATGTTTGTATTGCTATTGTAAGTGAGGTTTTCCTTTACCATTATTTTGACTAAGTGGTTATTGACTGTATATACGAAGTCATGGGACTTCTGTATGTTAATTTTATACATTGCTACTTCACTGCATTTTTTTTTATTGTTTGAGTTTGTTTTATCATTAATTATCTGGAGTTTTCCAGAATTCTGGTTTTCACATTATCTGAAAATATAAAGTTTAACTTCTGCTTTATCTATTCTTATACTCTTATTGATTTCTCTCACCTAATTGTTTTGATTAATACCCACAGCACAATATTGAACATTAGAAAAGATAGTGGATATTCTTGCCTTGTTCCCAGACTGAAATGTTTCTCAATTGGCAAAGGATTCCTCATCTCTCTCTTTTTGCCCATTTTTCTCCTAGAGAAGCTATGCATTTCAAAATTTCCCTTTAAATCAATATGTCAAGTTCCTTTCTGTAGACCATGCTCTAATTCACTAAGACATTCTTTTCATATTTTCAGCCTCAAGACAGCCTTGCTTCTTTTGAGAGTGATTTTAGATCAAACTTTACATTAGTTCCCTTCCTCTCTCTTCTCAGCTGTTTTTTTGTTTGTTTGTTTGTTTGTTTTGTTTTGTTTTAATTTTTATTTGTCTGTCTGCCTCCTCATGTTAGTCAGGGCTTGTGGTAAGACAGGTACTTAAGAGATCACTTGAAGTTATTTGGTGCTTTCTACTGTTTTACTTGCAGTTGTATTGAACTTTGTGTATTCTGCTTTTGTATGTTGCTATGGGTATAGTTTTGTGTGTTTTTTCTTCTTTTTTTTCCATCATTTTTTAAGGAAATATTGTAATTTATCTTAATTTATTTGTGCTACTATAAAAATACCTAAGACTGGGGAATTTATAAAAAGCATATATTTATTTTTCACAGTTCTAGAGGCTGGAAAGCCTAAGATCAAGGCACCAACATTTGCTGAGAACTTTCTTGCCATATTATCACGTGGCAGAAGGTGGAAAGCCAAGCAAGCCAAATGATTCATGAAGCCTCTTTTATAACAGTCTTCATTCTATTAAGGAGTGAATAACCCTCATTGGCTAATCACCTTGTAATGGCCCTACTTTTTAATACTATCACATCAGCAGTGCTTCAGTTTTGAGAAGACACATTCAACCCACAGCAACCCTGATTTCAGCAGCTGTCATTGCTTTTAGCTACATGAATATACAGAAAAGAGCTTTCTTTTAATAGTTTGCTAGGTATGGTTAAATTGACCTTCAAAACACTACTATCTATTTACCATTCCATCAACCATATAAACTATTATTCTCACTAGAAATTTTTATTCTAGAACATGAAAATTTTTAGCCTATTTTTCTTATAATTTTTTCATGATCATCATTAATATAATCAGATTTTATATGCACTTCTAGAAATTTTGCATTTCTTCTATCAAGTATCTGTTCATAGACTTCACTCATTATCCTCTTCTTTTCTTTTCTTTTCTTTTCTTTTCTTTTCTTTTCTTTTCTTTTTTTTAGACAGGGTCTTGTTCTGACCCCCAAGTTGTAGTACAGTGGCACAAACACAGCTCACTGCAGCCTTGACCTCCTGGGCTTAGGCAATCCTCCCACCTTAGTCTCCCCTACAGCTGACAGCACAGGCATGTGCCACCATGTCCGGTAACTTTTTTCTTTTTTACTTTCTGAAGAGAGGAGGTCTCACTTTGTTTCCCAGTCTGGTCTTGAACTCGTAGGCTCAAGTGATCTTTCTGTCTTGGCCTCCGAAAGCACTGAGATTATAAGCGTGAGCCACCATGCACAGTCTCTTGGATCTTTATTTTTTATAGAAGCACATTGAATGACAAGGTTATTGATTCTTTTCATATATGTTGCAAATACATTACATTTTTATTTATAATATATTTTACCCTTAAAATGAAAAATAATTTTAGTGTTTAATATCTCAATCTTCTCTCTTCTAATATTTTGTTGTGTATTCTGCTTAGAAGGTCCCCCTTTCAACTGAAGCTAATTAAAGTAGTATCCCTATTATTTTCTTCTATTACTTTAAGTAACATTTTATTTATTTATTATTATACTTTAAATCATCTGGAGTTTATTTTTTATTGTGTTGTTTGTTAGGGTACATAAAATTTAATATTTTTATTGTATCCAGAGATTAGAAAAATATCTGACAATTATTTTATATATATATATCCTACAATCATAAATGGGTAATGATTATTTGAGGAAAATAACATAGAATAAACACTCTATGGACAAGATGTGTATTCATCAAAACTATTCAGTCAAGTTTGTATAATTTAATCTATGATCTAGATTAAATTATATAATTTAATCTATGATCTAGATTAAATTGTATAATTTAATCTAATAATAATAACTACATAAAAGTCTTCACAGATCATATTTATGGCACCATAATAATCTAATAATATATAAAATATTGCAATAACTAAAATGCCATTTTAGTTATTTTAGTTATTGAATACATTTTATAATTGAATTCATTTTATAATATTCCACATCTTTGAAAATAATAATGTATTTTACATCGATGTTCATCAGGGAGATTGGTCTAAAATTCTCTTTTTTTGTTGTGTCTCTGCCAGGCTTTGGTATCAGGATGATGTTGGCCTCATAAAATGAGTCAGGGAGGATTTCCTCTTTTTCTATTGATTGGAATAGTTTCAGAAGGAATGGTACCAGCTCCTCCTTGTACCTCTGGTAGAATTCAGCTGTGAATCCATCTGGTCCTGGGCTTTTTTTGGTGGGTAGGCTATTAATTGTTGCCTCAATTTCAGAGGCTGCTATTGGTCTATTCAGGGATTCAACTTCTTCCTGGTTTAGTCTTGGGAGAGTGTAAGTGTCCAGGAAATTATCCATTTCTTCTAGATTTTCTAGTTGATTTGCGTAGAGGTGTTTATAGTATTCTCTGATGGTAGTTTGTATTTCTGTGAGGTCGGTGGTGATATCCCCTTTATCATTTTTTATTGCGTCTATTTGATTCCTCTCTCTTTTCTTCTTTATTAGCCTTGCTAGCAGTCTGTCAATTTTGTTGATCTTTTCAAACAACCAACTCCTGGATTCATTGATTTTTTGGAGGGTTTTTTGTGTCTCTATCTCCTTCAGTTCTGCTCTGATCTTAGTTATTTCTTGCCTTCTCCTAGCTTTTGAATGTGTTTGCTCTTGCCTCTCCAGTTCGTTTAATTGTGATGTTAGAGTGTCAATTTTAGATCTTTCCTGCTTTCTCTTGTGGGCACTTAGTGCTATAAATTTCCCTCTACACACTGCTTTAAATGTGTCCCAGAGATTCTGGTATGTTGTATCTTTGTTCTCATTGGTTTCAAAGAACATCTTTATTTCTGCTTTCATTTCGTTATGTACCCAGTAGTCATTCAGGAGCAGGTTGTTCAGTTTCCAAGTAGTTGAGCGGTTTTGATTGAGTTTCTTAGTCCTGAGTTCTAGTTTGATTGCACTGTGGTCTGAGAGACAGTTTGTTATAATTTCTGTTCTTTTACATTTGCTGAGGAGTGCTTTACTTCCAATTATGTGGTCAATTTTGGAATAAGTGCGATGTGGTGCTGAGAAGAATGTATATTCTGTTGACTTGGGGTGGAGAGTTCTATAGATGTCTATTAGGTCCACTTGGTGCAGAGATGAGTTCAATTCCTGGATATCCTTGTTAACTTTCTGTCTCGTTGATGTGTCTAATGTTGACAGTGGAGTGTTGAAGTCTCCCATTATTATTGTATGGGAGTCTAAGTCTCTTTGTAAGTCTCTAAGGACTTGCTTTATGAATCTGGGTGCTCCTGTATTGGGTGCATATATATTTAGGATAGTTAGCTCTTCCTGGTGAATTGATCCCTTTACCATTATGTAATGGCCTTCTTTGTCTCTTTTGATCTTTGATGGTTTAAAGTCTGTTTTATCAGAGACTAGGATTGCAACCCCTGCTTTTTTTTGTTCTCCATTTGCTTGGTAGATCTTCCTCCATCCCTTTATTTTGAGCCTATGTATGTCTCTGCATGTAAGATGGGTCTCCTGAAGACAGCAGACTGATGGGTCTTGACTCTTTATCCAGTTTGCCAGTCTGTGTCTTTTAATTGGAGCATTTAGTCCATTTACATTTAAGGTTAATATTGTTATGTGTGAACTTGATCCTGCCATTATGATATTAACTGGGTATTTTGCTCATTAGTTGATGCAGTTTCTTCCTAGGCTCAATGGTCTTTACATTTTGGCATGTTTTTGCAATGGCTGGTACCGGTTGTTCCTTTCCATGTTTAGGGCTTCCTTCAGGGTCTCTTGTAAGGCAGGCCTGGTGGTGACAAAATCTCTAAGCATTTGCTTATCTGTAAAGAATTTTATTTCTCCTTCACTGATGAAACTTAGTTTGGCTGGATATGAAATTCTGGGTTTAAAATTCTTTTCTTTAAGAACGTTGAATATTGGCCCCCACTCTCTTCTGGCTTGTAGAGTTTCTGCCGAGAGATCTGCTGTCAGCCTCAATAAAATACTGGCAAACCGGATTCAGCAGCACATCAAAAAGCTTATACACCATGATCAAGTGGGCTTCATCCCTGGGATGCAAGGCTGGTTCAACATTCGCAAATTAATAAACGTAATCCAGCATATAAACAGAACCAAAGACAAGAACCACATGATTATCTCAATAGATGCAGAAAAGGCTTTTGACAAAATTCAACAGCCCTTCATGCTAAAAACGCTCAACAAATTCGGTATTGATGGAACGTACCTCAAAATAATAAGAGCTATTTATGACAAACCCACAGCTAATATCATACTGAATGTGCAAAAACTGGAAAAATTCCCTTTGAAAATGGGCACAAGACAGGGATGCCCTGTCTCACCACTCCTATTCAACATAGTGTTGGAAGTTCTGGCTAGGGCAATCAGGCAAGAGAAAGAAATCAAGGGTATTCAGTTAGGAAAAGAAGAAGTCAAATTGTCCCTGTTTGCAGATGACATGATTGTATATTTAGAAAACCCCATCGTCTCAGCCCAAAATCTTCTTAAGCTGATAAGCAACTTCAACAAAGTCTCAGGATACAAAATTAATGTGCAAAAATCACAAGCATTCTTATACACCAGTAACAGACAAGCAGAGAGCCAAATCAGGAATGAACTTCCATTCACAATTGCTTCAAAGAGAATAAAATACCTAGGAATCCAACTTACAAGGGATGTAAAGGACCTCTTCAAGGAGAACTACAAACCACTGCTCAGTGAAATCAAAGAGGACACAAACAAATGGAAGAATATACCATGCTCATGGATAGGAAGAATCAATATCGTGAAAATGGCCATACTGCCCAAGGTTATTTATAGATTCAATGCCATCCCCATCAAGCTACCAATGAGTTTCTTCACCGAATTGGAAAAAACTGCTTTAAGGTTCATATGGAACCAAAAAAGAGCCCGCATTGCCAAGACAATCCTAAGTCAAAAGGACAAAGCCGGAGGTGTCACGCTACCTGACTTCAAACTATACTACAAGGCTACAGTAACCAAAACAGCATGGTACTGGTACCAAGACAGAGATATAGACCAATGGAACAGAACGGAGTCCTCAGAAATAATGCCACACATCTACAACCATCTGATCTGACAAACCTGAGAGAAACAAGAAATGGGGAAAGCATTCCCTATTTAATAAATGGTGCTGGAAAAATTGGCTAGCCATAACTAGAAAGCTGAAACTGGATCCTTTCCTTACTCCTTATACGAAGATTAATTCAAGATGGATTAGAGACTTAATGTTAGACCTAATACCATAAAAACCCTAGAAGAAAATCTAGGTAGTACCATTCAGGACATAGGCATGGGCAAGGACTTCATGTCTAAAACACCAAAAGCAATGGCAGCAAAAGCCAAAATTGACAAATGGGATCTAATTAAACTAAAGAGCGTCTGCACAGCAAAAGAAACTACCATCAGAGTGAACAGGCAACCTACAGAATGGGAGAAAATGTTTGCAATCTACTCATCTGACAAAGGGCTAATTTCCAGAATCTACAAAGAACTCAAACAAATATACAAGAAAAAAACAAACAACCCCATCCAAAAGTGGGCAAAGTATATGAACAGACATTTCTCAAAAGAAGACATTCATACAGCCAACAGACACATGAAAAAATGCTCATCATCACTGGCCATCAGAGAAATGCAAATCAAAACCACAATCAGATACCATCTCACACCAGTTAGAATGGCAATCATTAAAAAATCAGGAAACAACGGGTGTTGGAGAGGATGTGGAGAAATAGGAACACTTTTACACTGTTGGTGGGATTGTAAACTAGTTCAACCATTATGGAAAACAGTACGGCAATTCCTCAAAGATCTAGAACTAGATGTACCATATGACCCAGCCATCCCACTACTGGGTATATACCCAAAGGATTATAAATTATGCTACTACAAAGACACATGCACACGTATGTTTATTGCAGCACTATTCACAATAGCAAAGACTTGGAATCAACCCAAATGTCCATCAGTGACAGACTGGATTAAGAAAATGTGGCACATATACACCATGGAATACTATGCAGCCATAAAAAACGATGAGTTTGCGTCCTTTGTAGGGACATGGATGCAGCTGGAAACCATCATTCTTAGCAAACTATCACAAGAAGAGAAAAACAAACACCGCATGTTCTCACTCATAGGTGGGAACTGAACAGTGAGCTCACTTGGACTCGGGAAGGGGAACATCACACAATGGGGCCTA
>NC_045444.1:24614905-24669164 GCF_002776525.5 Piliocolobus tephrosceles | reverse complement strand
TGTAGGGACATGGATGCAGCTGGAAACCATCATTCTTAGCAAACTATCACAAGAAGAGAAAAACAAACACCGCATGTTCTCACTCATAGGTGGGAACTGAACAATGAGCTCACTTGGACTCGGGAAGGGGAACATCACACAATGGGGCCTATCATGGGGAGGGGGGAGGGGGGAGGGATTGCATTGGGGAATTATACCTGATATAAATGATGAATTGATGGGTGCTGACGAGTTGATGGGTGCAGCACACCAACATGGCACATATATACATATGTAACAAACCTGCACGTTATGCACATGTACCCTAGAACTTAAAGTATAATAAAAAATAATAATAATAATAATGTATTTTAAATACCAATAAACATTTACTAAATTTATTCAATAACACATTCCGTTAATTCACTGACCATAATGAATAAAGAGCTTTAGAAGGTCATAATTCAATCGAATGAAATAAATCATTCTGCCATCCTGGAAGCCAGTGTTTATGTGACCCACTGCAAATAATCTCCCATGTGATCTACTTCCTTTGGCATTGCCACTCTGTCTTTTTTTTTTTTTTTTTTTTTTTTGACGGAATTTCGCTCTTTTGCCAGGCTGGAGTGCAGTGAGCGATCTCGGCTCACTGCAACCTCCGCCTCCCCGGTTCAAGTGATTCTCGTGCCTCAGATTCTTGAGTAGCTGGGACTACAGACACATGCCACCACTCCCAGCTAAATTTTTTATGTTTAGGAGAAACAGGGTTTCACCATGTTGGCCATTTTGGTTTCGATCTTATGACTTTGTGACCTGCTGGCCTCAGCCTCCCAAAGTGCTGGGATTACAGGCGTGAGCCACCCCACCCAGCCGCCACTCTGTCTTTTTTAGAACCATATTTCATAAATTTTCCCTCACCACAGGCAAATTAAGAACCAGGTTGAAGCCTTGATTTACATAAGTTATCAGAATTCAACTTGAAAAGAGAAATATGAATTAGCATTATAGAAACAATCAACTGGGACATGGCATTTTTTTTGACAAATTTGACAAAAGTATCTTAATGATACTTAAAATTACGATTGTTAGAGTGCCATAGCTATGTTCCATGATGACTTAAAGATTTTTATTTTATGGAAAAAATCTTTAAGTCATCATGGAACATAGCTATGGCACTCCAAAAAAATCTTTAAGTCATCATGGAACATAGCTATGGCACTCTAACAATCATAAATAAAGCAGATAATAAAATCACATTTCAACAATGGCAAAATCTAGAACCATAACTTTTATCTTTCCCCAACTTATTCCAATATTAGACCCTCTAGTAATTTGACAATGTAAAACCTGAACTTCCTAAAGAAAGTTCCAGAAAACAAATGTTACAGGTAATCTTCCTTTTCTCACTAAATAGAATCTCAGAGTTTTGCTTGTTTTTTCCATTCTAAATTTAGCAAAGTCTTCGTTCCTTCTTTTCCAGAAAACAGGTTAAACGACTGTGTGACTTTATTTAAAACTAATTACCAATCTCCTTGCCTTTCTCTCACTGAAAATGTTCCCTGAAAATCACATCCAATTATGCATTCTAAGTATCTCTTGTTTTCTGCCAGAACTTAAGAAATAAACCAGTTTGAACAAAGAGGAAAGTAAAGCATGCTACAAATTAATGTATTTATAGTTACAGAAAAATGTGCAGAATCTATGTAATTTTTGTCAAAGCAAATATCCCACAGTTAAATTTGATGAGAATATCCTCGTAAGAATGTCATACAGTATTTTTTGCAGCTGAATGTTGTCCTGATTTTGTTATGAATACATTTCCATTGTATACTTATGATATATTTTATGTGTTCATAAACGTCACCACAAAATAACAAACCAATTGCTATGGTTTAAGTAGTGTATGTCTATATAGTTGAGTATTGTCCATCAATTTTCCAGAGGAACAGATTTCCTGGGCTATTTCTGCATTCATGTTGGATTTTCTTTTATTAAAACTTAACTGCAACTTTTCATGTCTTCTGTCTCCTATCACAGAAAAATTATGCATTATATATAACAGGGTCAGACAGTGACCTTGTAAGTTCAGAAGCAGGGTCCTGAGAGATAAATGAGACCTATCATTAAAAGTCACCTGTAGTAGGTGTTTGTCACTATTTCCCACTGGTGCTAACAGGCTATTTTCTACAACTTCAACCTAAGCTAAGACAATAGGTAGAAGTTATTGTCCCAAATAAAAACACCATCTTAAAACAATAGTTGAGGCCAGGAGCGGTGGCTCACGCTTGTAATCCCAGCACTTTGGAAGGCTAAGGCAGGAGGTTCATGAGGTCAAGAGATCGAGAACTCGTGGCTAACACGGCGAAACCCCGTCTCTACTAAAAATACAAAAAATTAGCCGGGCATGGTAGAGGGCACCTGTAGTCCCAGCTACTCGGGAGGCTGAGGCAGGAGAATGGCATGAACCCGGGAGGTGGAGCTTGCAGTGAGCCAAGATCACATCACTGCACTCCAGCCTGGGCGACAGAATGAGACTCCATCTCAAAAAAACAAACAAACAAGAAAAGATAGTTGAATTACCTTATCTCCATTCTGAGTGAGTTCTCATTGACAGTCTTCCTTTGAGGGTCTGTTCTTTAAAAACGAGAAGTTTCATTGTGAATAACAACATCACACGAGTAAACCTATTCCATGGAGATAATCAGCTAATTCAAACAACTTTTCTAATCCAAGAGGGACAGAGGGCTATTTGGTTGGCAAAGTTTCAACTTAGTTTTTGAACTTTTCTGTATTCTCTCAAGTTTAGACTCTTAAAAGTTTTCATTAATACAATGCTAAATCACACAGGAATGCAGGAAATCAAAATTTGCAACACATTAGTATGGTTAGCATATCATAGCATTAAATATTTATTGAGTAGTAAGAAGTACTAATTCTACAAAACATAGGGTTAGATTCTGTAGCTTCCCAGGATGGTGTTAAAGGCAACGTAAAACAATAACACCTGTGATAGCACATTTAGCTCTAGCTCACAAGACCCACAAATTTAAAATAAAATGCATTATTCAGACTAGAGCTTCCTTATGCAATTAATTTAGTTTCTCAGGAGGTTTATGTTTCTACAGTGTCTTTCTCTATATAATCTACAACTACGATTGCACACTCTACATTTCTTAAAACAATGAAATTCTTAAAAACTGCATTTTCTAATTCTGAAATGATTTTCAATCACTCTTAAGGGCTAAAATATTTGTATTTGTTATCTGACTCTAAGAAATCTCCTCAGAAACACTCTCTTCTGGAATAACAAAAGTATTTAATGATTATTATGCTAGGTATCTTTGCATTAATTCTGAAATATTGATGGGATAAAGATAACTTTGTAAGTCTCTAAAACAAACAAGTATCTTCTGAAAGGCTGATTAAGAACAAATAATACAAAATAAGCAGATATTTGTAACAAGTCTCATACTTCTAACAATATTTTCAGGGTTTGAAAATATCAGGTTCAATAATTCTGATGGGATAAAGATAGCTTTGTAAGTCTCTAATTTAAAACAAATAAATATCTTCTGGAAGGCCGATTAAGAACAAATAATACAAAGTAAGCAGGTATTTATAACAGGTCTCACACTTCAAAAGGTATTTTCATGGTTTGAAAATATCAACTTCAACAATAACAACAATGAAAGTTGTACTGAAATAAAACATTTGTGTTTTCCTCAAACAAACATTGAAAGATTTCCCTTCTGGGCTAACTGGTCCATCTGTACCTTCTTTGTAGAATCCCATCTGTCTACCAGACTTGGCGTTTGCCAATACTCATTCAAAATATGATGCATCAATTGATTTTATTTGCTTTGACTCAACGTGGTGGTGCTTCATTTTCGAACATGGCTAGGGCTTGAGAACTGAGTGTGTTCCAAGAGAGGGTGAACAGGTGTGAGAAAATCAAAATGAAGCTTGCAAGGTTTGAAAAGTGATGAGTGGGGGGTACACCCCTAAGTTCTACCATCTGCTGAAATGCATACATGATTAAATAAACCAGATTGCCATTCATTCATCATTCATTTAGTAATCCATTCAGCAAAATTATGATCACTGTCCTTGGTGCTGAAAATCCGAAGTCAAGACGCAGCTGTTCATTTCAGGAATTTAAGCTCTAGAGAGGACCATAGAAAATACTGAACTTAAATTCTATTTTCAATGACTACAACTTCCAGTATTTTCTAATCTTCTGGGATACATTCATTCACTAAAATGAATCTATTGTACTTAGGCGTGTATATTCAGGACAATGGCTTTCTAATAGAACTTAGTGTTTGTGAATTAAATACGATGCTCGCTGTTTGCTTTCCAGTATAGAAGACTAGTAAGAGAATGACAAGAGGAAGATTAGAGAATCCGACTTTTTAATTTCACATCATTTCTACCACAAAAGGAAATTAAGAGCAATAACAACTGGAGGAAAGTTCTCTGGGTGAACTTGGACATAGCCAGTTCTCCTCCCTTTCTCACTTATAGTTCTCAAGAATAATTCTAGAATATGTTAGGAATGCCACATCCTCAGATGAGGAAGGACTGGATAGAATGTGCCAGGCTATCTTCCATTCCCCATCTAGAAACAAGATGTTCTCCAATGCTTTCACCTACCTTGTCATGTGGCCCACAAATTTTACAAAGTGGAGTTTGGTGCTTTGTGGGGTTTGTCAGCTTCAGTGCAAATGTGGCACAAGCACGTAAGATTTCATCTACCCCCATGTAGATTTCTTGAATCTTGGGTGACTGGCTCACAATGAATCCTAGGCTTCTATTGTACCTTGCTGTCTATCTGTAAGTAGTAAGTCTGCTTCATGTAACTTGTTACTTACATGAGTGTTCTATTTCACCAGATTCGGACAAGCTGTTAAGTAGTGCTTAGTGAAATTGCTTTACCCCAACATCTTTCTGTGCCCATACATTCATCCCTAAATCTAAAGCTGCTATCAGAATTCTGGGTTTCCTCATTTACAGTGCAACCATTTTCCATAATGTTCTTAAATCTTCTTTATTTAGTCTGATTATGCCATTGCCTTCATAGCGCAACTCAAACTATACATTTTCCATGAAGGTTTGCTTGAATTTTGCAATTTGCATTGTTTTTCACTTATGTTGTTCCATAGCTTGTGTTGTTTTACAACATGCAGCCTTACCACATAAGAGGATATATATTTTTTGCATGTGGTCTCATAAATAATGCCTCTACATGTTTTCTTTATCCAGTTGAGTTAAAGCTCTTAAGAAGAGCTGATGCCATTAAATCTATGGTGTTCCTTGTTTGTGCAAGTGAGTGCTTACTGCACACACAGCAAAGGCTCCCTAATTACTTATTGATTAATGAATGGATTGATTGACTAGTTGCTAAGTAGCTCCTCTCCAGGTCACACTTCCTTTAAATATTAATTATGTAAAGACATGAACAGTATCTTCTGCTATTGCAACCCTCCACCTTCATCCCCTGATGGCATTTATTTCTGCCTATCTCTAGAGCCTTGAATTTTATCTTTTTGTGTACCTTTTCTATAAGATTTCTACAATTTGAAATACTGTCTTTAAAAATGATTACTTTTTTCTCTGAGAAGTGAATAATTTTTTTCTTAGCTCAAATACTATCTCATATTTTATCATGAAAGAGTTTATTCTTTTCCTAAATTCATACCAATAAAACCAAGCATTTTGAAACTTACTTCAACACCTGAATCCAGTAATCAAAACCTGTAATGGCTACACGTTCACTCTTCTTCACCTCTTGGCCCACATCTCACCTTTGCAAAGCCTTCACGGACCCAATTCCCTTATTAGTGCTCTATTGCCACATAACAAATTATAATAAACTCAGGGGCATAAAACAATGCATGTTTATAATCTCACCATTACCATGGGTTGGAGTTTAGGGCCTTCTTAACTGGGCACACTGTTCAGATCTTACAAGGCTGCAATCAAGATTCCAGCTAGTGAAAATTTATTATCTAGGGCTCAGAGTTCTCTTCCAAACACATTGTTACAGGCAAATATCTGTTTGTGGTTGGAGGGTTAAGATTTCTTTCTTTTTGTCTGCCAGTCAGAGGCCACTATCAACTCCTGGGAACACCTTCGATTCCTTGCTACATGGCCTCCTTGTCTCACTACATGATAGCTTGCTTTATTTCCTAAGCCAGCAGGAGAATGACTGATGCTTCATTATATTTTAAAAGACTCACATGATTAGATCAGGCACACCCAGGATCATCTTTCCTTTCACCACCTTCAATTAGTACTTTCATTACCACTGATTAGGAGCCTTAATGACCTTTGCTGAATCCCTTTTGTCATACAATGAAAGTGATATCTCATCATACTCAAGGTTCTTTCCCACACTCAAGAAGAAGGTTTTATACAAGCATAGGAGTCTCTGAGGGATCTTTTTACAATTTTGCCTACCATATTCCCTTAGCTTGTTACATTTTCTTCTTTTTCTCTGTAATATTTTTCTTACATTCTACATGGTACATAATATGTATTTATTTGTTATACTTATTGTCTATCTCCCTCCACTGGAATGTAAGTCTTTTGATAACAGGCCTTTTTTTGTTTTTCTTTTCTTTTTTCTTTTTCTTTTTTTTTTTTTTTTTTTTTTTTTGACACAGCTTCACTCTGTTGGCCAGGCTGGAATGTAATGGCATGATCTTGGCTCGCTGCAACCTTGGCCTCCGGGTTCAAGTGATTCTCCTGCCTCAGCCACCCAAGCAGCTGGGATTACAGGTGCCCACCATCACACCCGGCTACTTTTTGTATTATTATTAGAGACAGGGTTTTGCCATTTGGGCCAGGCTGGGCTTGAACTTCTGATCTCAAGTGATCCACTTGCTTTGGCCTCCCAAAGTGCTGGGATTACAGGTGTAAGCCACCATGCCCAGCCAACAACAGGGATCTTAGTGTCTTTTGCATACTAATGTATCCCAAACACCTGGGATGAAGATTGTTTCATTCCATATGCTCAACAAATAAATGATAGATGAATAAGTGAAGGCTCATTGAAGTGCTTCGCCATCCATATGAAAGATATTTAGAGAAACATATTTTACTGAGATAATGATGGAAGTTTCTTTTTTTGTTTCCCAGGAAATAATTATTTAATCATTGTATGCAGAATATTAAAGAAAAAAATTAATAAACAAAGATAAAACACACAAAATCTCAGACACACACAAACAAAAATTTGTGCTTTCTCTGGAAGTTTTAAAGCTTTAGTCCTTTTAGTTGTCATTTTTAATCTAATTTTCTACAATGAGCATGCACTACTTTTATAGTTGGGAAAATAACAAAAATCCTGTAATAAGTCTCTTAGGTACTTGCTTTGAAACAGAAATTTTTCCACAAATGTCCCTTTAGTTATTTTATAGGTGGCTATATAAACAGAGTAAAACTGTTCTGCAATGCCATTTTCTTATTTAAGGATGAAATTGATTCATTTTGGCTCCTCAAAGGGAAGTTATCTTTAGTTACAGGTTCTATATAAGAAAAATGGGAAAAGTTCTCCCAAATGGTGAAAATTAAAGAACCCAAACATTTTATGCACTGTAGAAGTTGCCAGGTGCTTTTGTTTAATTGCTATTCAATGTTATACTGCAACTTAGGATTATGTAACATTAACAGTGAGCTCATTAATTAAAGCTGCAAAATGTCTCTACCATCATTACCTAAAGGCACCTTAGGACATATGATCAAACCAAACAAATCATCCAGCCCATGAAAACAGTGGACATTAACACACTTCGGTATTGACTCTTATATTGACTTAGCTATGTGAATTAAAGCAATTTTCTTAGCTTTAAATAACTGCTTTAATACTTACTAGCAGTGAACTCTTATAAGTCAATAAACTGTGCCTTATTTTTATCATATGTAAAGCAAACATAGGAATAGTGCATATTCTGTGTACTGAGGATAGAATTAAATGTCACAATTTTGAAGTGCTTTATAGTACCAGATACAACATAAGTACTCATATCTATTTTACTGTTTCATGTATTATACTAAATATTACCAGTACTATACCTCGACTAACTTGTAAAGTGTGAAGAGGAACTAAGATTTTATATAGGAAATACTCTAAAAATTAAAACAATACTGTTTTTTAAATTATAACAAACTACAATGTGCTTGCATAAAGAATATTTGAAAGCAGTATTTCTTATTTCCAGGAAGAGTTAAACATTAGTTTTCTTCTGCTGTCACTATCTAAAGGATAACATAGGATTCATGTAGTTTTCTTGCAGAGGAGTATGTTTCTTTCTACTCAGGTTTGGGCAGGATGTGATTAGAAGAGTCAACTGATTGTGCTTTATTCCAATCATGGGAGAGAAGGATGATTCTGGAGCTTGCAGCAAATTTTACAAATAATTTAGGTATAACTCTTCACAGGAACTCACTTGATTCTTCTTATAGTATAAGCAAATTATAATTTAATGTATGAGTTTCTGTGATTAAAATACAGTTGAAGAGAAAATAACTCTTAGGAAAATGTCTATTTCCTTCTGCTTTTAGTGGGAATTTGGAAAACCCCAAGCAATGCCACCCTCTCTCTCTCCCTTTTTAAATACAGGAACCAGGGTATAGGGTTATCTTTCAATTTAATCAGGAGCTGTAACAGAAGGCTGTTACAACAGTTTCTACTTATATAACTCAATCAATTTTCAGTATATGATATTATATGCATATTATTATATATTATATGTTATTTGTACATAATACATTAACAATATATTACATTCTATATAATAACCTAGCATTAATATTATATGTTAATTAGATATTATAGTTTTCAAAATGTTATTGCATCTATATTATACATCATATATAATTTATGTATATTACATAACTATACATGTTATTTTAGATGCTACGTGACTGAGATAGTTGAACACATACTTCATAAAATTTCAAATATATTTCCAAGTGAAAAAGCTCCGAATTACTGTTT
The DNA here is from genome assembly GCF_002776525.5 of Piliocolobus tephrosceles. NCBI lineage: Eukaryota > Metazoa > Chordata > Mammalia > Primates > Cercopithecidae > Piliocolobus > Piliocolobus tephrosceles. The sequence continues at coordinate 24,660,184 of NC_045444.1, read as the reverse complement.
CTGGTCCTAACATGAATCTATGTATATCCAGGAATATTGAAATCATAAGATTCATAATAATATTTTTGTTGTTATTTTGATAATATTACCATATACTTTGGTGACTTTTTGGAAAGTCAAATAATTGTTACAAATGCCAACTAAAGTTTTACTGCAGTAATTAGCTAACTTTTAGTGCTTCTATAGTTTTTACTTTTACTGTCCTTTAAAAACAGAACATATCAAAGAATTTCCCAAACTCACAAACTAAGACAGGGATAATATTGAGTGGTCTTATTTGTAAAGTTTTTCATGAAACTACATTAACGTATAATAACATTTACTTGCAAAAGCTAAAATTCATACAAGTCACAGAGATTATGTAATGTCTATGTAGAAAGAAGTGGGGTGATGTGTCCATGGTTCATTCAGCCATTATTAATGGCATTCTCCTGTTTGACACATTTTCCTAAAAACATTATGCAATTCTGAACAAACAGACAATGATCTGAAAATAAAAGAAAGGGCAAGATACATGAAGAACAGAGTCAGGTTTAATGTATATTTATCTAGATTTTCAAAAAGAAAGGCAAAAAATATGGCAAAGAGAAAATATGCAAAGTGATAATGGTGCAAAACCAGAAATGCAAAAATTCCAAGTGGTTTTGAAATAAAACTCACATCCAGGCCAACTGTAATAAAGCTGAAGAACTACAAACATAAAGAACAATGTACAGCAAGGGAATACCAACAAAAGACTAGAAGCTGACCTGACCACAGCAACAACGTAAGTCGCAGACAGGGAGAGATAGTGTGCATTGCTGAGGGTCGCTAACTGTCAGCCCAGAATTGCACACACAATAAAATTATTCCACTGAGTGGGCAATGAAGATAGCTTAAACAAAATATCCTATGAATGTGCATTGGGGAAAAAAAATGATCCCAGAAGAAAATTCTGAGATGTTCGAAAAAAATGGTGACAAAAAATGATAAATATGTCCTTGAATCTACAAATAAACAAACGAATGAGTAAGTAAATGAAACGATATACAAAAATAACAATGATGAATCTGAATCATTAAAATGATAATATTGCAATTTATAGGTTACATAAAAACATTAGAAATTGAATGTATAACTTTCAAACTATTAAAGAGATAAAATAAGGTGAAAAAATGGGAAAATCATCTGAAAGAAATATAGATAAAGCAAATATAGAAAAAGCATAAACTCAGCAGCAGAACTGAATCTAAATATACAACTAATCAAAAAATGGTACTTATTTAACTTATCAAAGAAATAAAAGATAGCTATATACTATTAACAAGAGACATCCCTACAATGTAAAGCCACAGTGATTTATTGAACTGGAAAAGATTAGGAAAAATCACAATAGGCAAATCCTACCTAAAGTTTGCTATTGTGGCAGACATATAGGCTTGAAGGCCAAAAACATGATTGAATTAGAAAGGATCACTAAATATTGACAAAGAATTTAATGTACCAGGAAGATATAAAAATTTTAAAATTGCATTATCTAATAGTTTGTACAAAAACTATGTAAAGAAAAATTAACAGAAGCATAAGAAGTTGAACACAAATCTCCAATCAAAATCAAAGACATGAAGACACTGTTCTCAGTAAGAGACCAAATATATTAAGAATTGAGCAAAATTAATCAACTTGTTCTTACATAGAACACTGCACCCAACAAAATAAAATGTTTTGTTTTTTAAAGTCAGATAAAACTTTTTTTAAAGTGTCTTTGTATAAGGTACTAATGCGAGTCTAACAAATTTCAAATTATAGATTTGTATATGTGTATATGTACATGTACAATATATGTATACAATGTATACAATGTATGTATATATAACACATATGTACACAGATACAAATGTATATTATATATAATACACATATACAAATATATATAATGTATAATGCTTATAATACATACGATACACATATACAAATACACACACACACACACACACACAACTCTCACACATCAGGTATTTTTAACCACAACTGGCAAATTCGTAAATCATTATCCATAGATAACTAATTAATACAGCCATCCCCTTATTTACTGGAATTAGTATTTATTAAGCTTATCAGATGTAAAATCAGTATATCTATACAAGTTGCATTTTTATATGTCAATTTCAAAAAGTCAGAAAATTAAGTTGTAGGAAGAATTTTAATACCCAAAAGTAAGATTCATAGAAATATATCTAATATGAAATTATGAGACCTTTCTGAAGAAAATAATGAGTTAATTGAAAGACATTAAAGAAGACTTAAATAACTGGAAAGAAGTAACATTTCTGTGAATGGCAATACTCAATATAATAAAAAAATGCTAATTTCCTTTAACGTCTAGAAACATTGCAATTTTGTTTCTTATACCAACAAGATATTTTATGGAGCTTGATAAGCTGATTCTAAAATTTGTATGACACAACAAAGAGCTAAGAATATTCTTGAAGCAGAACTTGGAGAATTGCCCAATCAGAAAACAATACTTACTACAAAGCTATAGTAATTAAGACACTGTGATACCAGTTTAATACTGGACAAATAAAACATTAGAAGAAAGAAAACAGTCCAACAACAGACCTGTGCTTATTTGGAAACACAAAAATACTGCCATTGCCAATCATTGATGAAAGGGGAGGGTTATTTTTCTTAATGATACTACAACAATGAGTTATCCATATGCTGTATTACTCAGGGTTCTCCAGGGAAACCATAACTTGTGTGGAGAGGGGATTGGGAGAGAGAGAGAGAGAGAGAGAATGTATTATTGGAATTGACTCACAAGGTTATGGAGGATGAGAAGTCCTAACATCTGTCCTGTCCTATGCAAGCTGGAGACCCAGGAAAACTGGTGGTGTAATTCAGTGTGAGTTAAAAGGCTTGAGAACTGCAAGGAGGGTGGGAGGTCATGGCGTAAGTTGCAGTCCAAGTCCAAAGACCTTAGACCTAAGAGTGTGGATGTCCAAGGGCAGGAGAAGTTGTGTGTGCCAGCTCAGACAGGAGCAAGTTCACTCTTCCACTTTTTTGTTTTACTTAGGCCTTTAACTGATTGGATGATGCCCACTCACAATGGTAAGGGCTATTTTCTTTATTCTGTCTACTGATTCAAATGCTAATGTCTTCCAGAAACACCCTCACAGAAACACTGAGAAGCGATGTTTTACATTCCTTAGCCCAGTGAGGTTGACACATAAAATTAATAATCATCCAATATGAGAAAAAAACTTAGATCACAAATTTATATCATATAAAGGCATATTACTTTGAATCTATAAATTTATTTGGGAAGCACATCCATTTAAAAAATATTGATTCTTCTAATTCATAAGCATGGAATATTTTTCCCTTTATTTGTGTTGTCTCTAATTTCTTTCAGCAAAGTTTTATAGTTCTCTCCATAAAGATTTGTCAGCTCCTTGGTTAGCTGTATTCCTAGGTATTTCATTTTCTTTGTGGCTATTGTAAATGAGATTCTGTTCTTGACTTGACTCTCAGCCTGGACATTATTGATGTATAGAAATGCTACTGATTTTTGTACATTGATTTTGTATCCTAAAACTTTACTAAAATTTTTTGTCAGTTCTAGTAGCTTTTTGGCTGATTCTTTAGGGCTTTCTAGGTATAGAACTATATCACCAGTGAAGAGAGATAGTTTGCCTTCTTTTCATATTTGGATTCCTTTTACTTCTTTCCCTTGCCTGACTGCTCTGGCTAAGACTTCCAGTACTAACAGTGGTGATAGTTGGAATCCTTGTCTTGCTCCAGTTCTCAAGGGGGAATACTTCCAGCTTTTGCCTATTCAGTATGATGTCGACCGTGGGTTTGTCATGGACTCTTACCAAACTACCAATATTATTCTTCACAGGATTAGAAAAAAAACTATTATAAAATTTGTATGCAACCAAAAAAGAGCCTGAACAGCAAAGGCTATCTTAAGCAAAAAGAACAAAGCCAGGGACATCACACTACCCCAGTTCAAACTATGCTATAAGGCCACAGTCACCAAAATAGCATGGTGCTGGTACAAAAGCAGAAATATAGACCAATGGAACAGAATAGAAAACTCAGGAAGAAAGGTTACATGCTTACACCCATATTATTTTTGACAAGGCCAACAAAAATAAGCGATGTGGAAAGTACTTCCTACTCAATAAATGGTATTGGGATAGCTGGCTAGCCATGTGCAGAAGAATGAAACTGGACCCTACCATTTACTATATATGGAAATTAACCCAATATTGATCAAATATTTAAGTGTAAGACCTCAAATTATTAAAATTTTATAAGAAAATCTCAGATATACCCTTCTCAACGTTGGCCTTGGCAAAAATTTTTTGGCTATGTCACACAAGCAATTGCAACAAAACCAAAAATTGACAAGTGGGGCTTAATTAAACTAACAAGCTCTTACACAGCAAAAGAAACTATCAATAGAGCAAACAGCCTACAAGGTGGGAGAAAATGTTCTAAAACTGTACATCCAATAAATGTCTAGTATTCAGAATCTATAAAGAACTTAAACAAACCAACAAGGAAGAAGCAAACCCATTAAAAAACTGGCAAAGGACTGGGCACAGTGACTCACACCTGTAATCCCAGCGCTTTGGGAGGCCAAGGCAGGCAGATCACCTGAGGTCAGCAATTTGAGACCAGCCTGGTCAACATGGAAAAATCCAATCTCTACTAAAAATACAAAAATTAGCTAGGTTTGGTGGTGTAGGCCTGTAATTCCAGCTACTCAGGAGGCTAAGGCAGGAAAATCCTGGAAGGCAAAGGTTGCATTGAGCCGAGATCGTGCCATTGCACTCCAGCCCGGGCAACATGAGTGAAACTGGCCAAGGGCATGAACAGACACTTCTCAAAATAAGATATACAAGCAGCCAACAAACATGAAAAAATGCTTACAATCACTGATCATCAGAGAAATGCAAATCAAAACCACACTGAGATACCATCACACACCAGTCAGAATGGCTAGTAAAATGTCAAAAAAAAAAAAAAAAAAAAACAGATACTGTCAAGACTGCAAAGGAAAGGGAACACTTATACACTGTCAGTGAGAATGTAAATTAGGTTAACTACTGTGGAGAGCAGTTTGGGGATTTCTCAAAGAACTTAAAATGGAGGTACCATTTGACCCAGCAATCCCATGACTGGGTATATACCCAAAGAAAAACAGATCATTATGCCAAAAACATATATGCACTCTTATGTTCATCATTGTGCTATTCACAATAGCAAAGATATGGAGTCAAACAATCAGTGGTGGATTGGATAAACAAAATAGACTACATGCACACCATGGAATACCACGCATCCCTAAAAAAGAATGAAATCATATCCTTTGCAGCAACATGGATAGAGCTGGAGACCAGACAGAATCCTACGTGAACTGATGCAGAAACAAAAAACCAAATACTTCATGTTCTCACTTATAAGTAGGAACTAAACACTGAGCATATATGGACATAAAAATGGGAACAACACAAATGTGAACTACTAGGTGGGGAGGGAAGGAGGATACTGGTTTAAAAACTACCTATTCAGTGCTATGCTCACTACCTGGGTGCAAGATATCCATGTAGCACACCTGCACATGTACCCCCTGTATCTAAAATAAAATCTAAAAAATTTTAAAGCATATCAGAGAGCTTCAGAACCAAGCAAGACTCTTCAAAAGAAATTAAACTTTTTAAAGGCAAAATCTTAAAACTTTTCAAGGAGGTATACAAGAATATAGTCATACCTTTTGGGCAACAGAGAACTTTTTAAACGAGACACCAAAAAGATCTAGGGAAAGGTTCATAAGTTCAATTAACTAAAATGAAAATTGACTCATCAGAAAGTATCATCAGTGAGTAAAAAGGCAAACCACAGGCTGAGAAAATTACATTTATTCATATAAACAATAACAATTAGTATTTCAGATATATAAAAACTCTCTAAATTGCAAACAGTTCAACGATTCAACTGAAATATGTCCAAAATACATGAAGAAATAATTTACAGAAAGAAAAATATAAATTGCCAATATATACGATAGTCATCTACTTTTTAGTAATCTTGAGAAACAAAGCCAAAATTTAATATTGTTTTGAAACCATAAAGTCGATAGAAATTTAAAAGTCTGTTGATACCACATATTGTCCAAAGGCGTGGAGAATTGGGAAAACATTGATGACAGAAGTGTAAATTGCTTGATGAGTTTGGAGAACAATTTAGCAGTATCTAGTAATGGTGGACATGTTTTATAATCCAGTAACATCATCCTGAACAGTGCTTCTACACATTATTCAAGTTCATAGAAGGACATAATATTTGTACAATATACTAGTGTAATAAATGAGACTGCTTGAAACTGAGACTGACGGGATCAATAAAACCACAAATGTTTAATCCAATTACAGAAGCTAGTAGGGAGAACTGCCCTAGAAAACGCCTTGCAATATGCGTCTGGAGACTTGAGTAAGAATGGTTGTGGCAGCATTGTTTTTAACAGAAATTAAAAATTTAAGCTAACACATATATCCACCAATAGCAGAGTGCATAAATATATTAGCATGTATTTATGTAATAATACATATGCTACATGTTAACAAAGATGAATCTTAAGAACATAATATTTAGTAAAGAATCAAGTCACCAAAAATGAATGCACTGTGATTATAAAACTCAAAAACAAGCAAAATTAAACCATAGTTTTAGGATTGCATACATTTGTATTACTGTGGGTTGAATTGAGCCCCTCGCAAAGGTCCTGTGCTGAAATCCTAATCCTTAGTACCTCAGAATGTGACTATTTGGAAATGAGGTCAGTCATTGCATATGTAATTAGTTAAGATGAGGTCATGCTAGAGTAGGGTGGGCCTCTAATCAAGTATGACTGGCATCATTATAAAAAGGGGAAATTTGAATACAGATACACACACACAAACACAGAGAATGCCATGTGAACATGAAGGCAGAAATCATATCGGAGTGATGTGTCTACAAGCCAAAGAATGCCAAAGACTCCAGCAAACCACCAGAAGCTAGCAGAGACCAGATATTCCCTCACATTCCTGAGAAGGCAGCAACACTGGTGATACCTTCATCTCAGACTTTTAGTCTCTGGAACTGTGGGAAAATAAATTTTTGTTGTTCAAACCCCCAGTTTGTTACAACATCCCCAGCAAACTAATACTTTTATGAAGGCTATTTTTTAAGTAAAGAGTTTATTATACATACCAAGGAGGTAGTGCTATTGGAAAGTTCACATGAGAAACTCCAAATGTCCTGGTCAATGTCTGTTTCCTAGGCTGAGTGAAAATTATACATAATATGTGAATTTATATACAGAATGTATAAATTTATATAAATAAAATTGTAAATTTCAGATATATTTGGTACTGTTTTTTTAGTTCAAAGTACTTCAGAACTTCATTGTAAGTAAAAAATTACTCATAATTGATTTTGATTTTGAAGCAATAGGGGTATTATAGAAAACATTTGTTCTATGCCAGAAAAGATTAAAAAGTACTGGAGATGTCTGTGTAATTGTGATAGTAATTTTATCTATGCCAAATGATTGTTTTAATGATTAAATTAATTAATGCAAAAAATATTCAGTGCCTGAAAAATAGTAAGCACCTAATAAATATTAGGTAAAGAGCAGCTATAATGATTACGATAAAAGAATAAACAAAGACATAAAATGTATTTTTATTAGACCCAAGAAATTCAATATTGATTCAATAACATTATATAATGTAAATATTCAAACTTAACCAATTGTGAAAGGATGTCCTTTGAGACCTTTTTTTCAGAAGAGAACTATTTTGAGAGGATCCTTTGCCATTTTGGGTGCCTCAATGGTCTTTAAGTGTTTCTTTGCTTTTGGCAAAAATCAGTGTTCTAGATTCATCCACTTCCCATGAACTGTACTTAAAATCAGTTTTCCCTCCATGGAGCTCTTCAGTTTTTGTTTTTTCTGGGAAAAGTATTTAGACACCACGATAAGGGGAACAAATTTGTCCATTGCTATAAAATATAATTACTTTAGGACCCTTTCTGTGGACAGAACTAGACTTTTTTAAAATGTATTTTTAAGTCCAGAATTGAGTTCTGTTTCCTGCCATAATGAAGTAGTCAATATTGAACTTACCTGCCTCCTCAAACAGCTATAAAACTGGACAAAATGAAAGAGGCAACTGCTTTTATGCTTTGAACATCAAGCAGCATCTAGTTGTAAATCCACAAGACCAGGGAAAAACCTGAGGTAAGTTTTCCACCTGAGGACACTTTCTAATCTCCAGCACAGGGATGGGAAGCCCAAACAGAAAGCAGAACTTTTCTGCCCAGAGGACTCAAAGCCTGAAACCAAAGTTCTACTGGGTAAAGCTTATCAAATTAAATTGATTTCATGCCATAACAGAACTTAATAATCTTTTTTAAAAATATAATAATAATGAGAATTGTAACATTGTACCGAAATACATAACATAAACAGAAAAATCACTACAGATGTGAAGAAGCTGGAAAAATGTTTCTCATAATCAAAAATGAAAACATACATCCAGAAAAAGATTTTTATAAGAGCGTTCATTGCAGCTTTATTTATAGAAGTCTGAAGTGGAAACATCTCCAGTGCCTCCCAAAAGATGGTAGATATATTTGCATATTAATATAGTGAAACTCTACTAAAAATGAATGAATAACTAATATACAAAATACAAAATATCTCAGAGGCGTCATACTAAATGTAAGAAACGAAATGCAAAGGGGACATACACATAATTCTGTTAGAGTAGGTAGTTAGGCGTACATGAGCAGGACCGGAGAGCCCCTCTCTGTCCTCCAGAAATGTCAGGCAACCATCAGGTGATGGTCAGGCAGCTGTCAAACTGTCACTCTAAAATAATAATTGTTTGCAGCTGGCTCCAGGGAATGGCAGTCTCCCACCTTGAAGCTGGTATTAGTAGCTTCCCAATAAGGTCTCAGGAGTTGGGCAAGTGAGCTCAAGCATCCACACTAATAGGCAAAATGGTATAGTTTTACTTGTCTGTGACCTTCCTCTAGAAACACTTGACTGGTAAGGAAAAAATACCTAAAGTCAGCATGCATACAACTTCAGTAAACACACAGCACATGTGGACATCCCACCCCAAGGAAAGAATCAGGGAATAAGAGACGCAAGACCTCAGAAGCATGCCAACATATAAAACTCCAAGTCAAAGGTCAAACCACGCACTTGAATCTCTCAAATCACCTGCTTGCCCTCTTCCAAGTGTACTTTAACTTCCTTTCATTCTTGCTCTAGAACTTTTTAATAAATTTTCACTCTTGCTCTAAAACTTAAATAGGTTTCTTCCTCTGCTGTATGCCCTTCAGTTAAATTCTTTCTTCTGAATGTAACTGCCCAATAGGCTCACTTTGCCCACTGCCTAGACAGAGCCAATTTATCAAGACAGGGGAATTGCAATAGAGAAAGAGTAATTCATGCTAAGCCATCTGTGCAGGAGACTGGAGTTTTATTACTACTCAAATCAGTCTCCCCAAGCATTTGGGGATCAGAGTTGTTAAGGACAACTTGGTGGGTTAGAGGAAGCCAGTGAGCCAGGAGTGCCGATTGCTCAGGTCAGACTCTTGGGTGACCTGGAGCACTGTTAATGAATAGTATAATTTGAGAGGACTTTTTTTTTTTTTTTTTTCCTCTGAGCAGTGGAACTCCACAATAGACTTAAAATACTCTAAAGCATGGTATAAACAGATATGCCATTACCCAGGCTTTGTCATTTAATTTATGGAGCACAGGTAGAATAAATTTATCGTAATTCTTAAAGGTCCTAGAATTTTCAAAATGGTAACTTAACACTGCCTTCAACTTAAAGTCACCAGCTGCATTAGCCCCTAATAAGAGAGTCAGCCTTTGAAGCTTTGAGCTCAGGCATTTACTTTTTCTCTATAGCTACGAAGTCCTAGATGGAAACTTCTTCTAATAAAAAAGTGTTTTGTCTACACTGAAAATCTTCAGTTTAGGGTATCCACCTTCATCAATTGCCTTGTCTATATCTTCTGGATAACTTGCTGCAGCTTCTACACCAGCACCTGCAGCTTCACCTTGTATTTTTACATTATAGAGACAGCTTCTCTCCTTCAAACCTAGTGAATCAGCCTCTGCTATCTTCAGACTTTTTTTCTGCAGCTTCCTCACCCCAATCAGCCTTTATAGAATTGGAGAGAGTTAGGATCTTACTCTGGATTAGGTTTTGGCTTAAGAGAATGTTGTGGTCAGTTTGATCTTCTATCCAAACCACTAAAACTTTCTCCATACCAGCAACAAGGCTCTTGTGCTTTCTTATTATTCATGTGTTCACTGCAGTAGGATTTCAATTTCCTTCAAGAGCTTTTCCTTTGACTTCTCTTGGCTCTTGACATGTCTTACTCACTAAGTTTAATTACTTCTAGCTTTTGATTTAAAGTGAGAGATATGCAACTTTTCCTTTGCTTCAACATTTAGAGGCCATTGTCGAGTTACTAATTGGCTTAATGTTAATATTGTTGTGTCTCTAATAGGGAGACCCCAGGAGAAGGAGAAAGATGGTGACCGGTTGGCAGTCAGAACACACACAGCATTTATCGAAGTTCACCATCTTACGTGTATATTGTTTTTGACATCCCAAAACAATTACAATAGTAACATCAAGGATTACTGATTACAGATCACCGTGGTAGATGTAAAAATCATGAAATGATTGAAATACTATAAAGATTACCACAATGTGATACAGAGACATGAAGTGAGCACATGCAGTTAGAAAAATGACAATAAGCTTGCTCCATGCAAGGTTCCACAAACCTTCAATTTTTGTCAAAAAATGCAACGTATGTGAAGCACAATAAAGCAAGGCACAATAAAATGAGGTACATCTGTATTCCATTGGATTCTGTGCCAATAACAGTATTTCACTTGAAATTACTGTATAAAATATTTTAATCTCTTGTAGAGCTATTTATTCCCCCACTCCACCATTTCTCCTGTGTTTAAGGATTTTTCTAGCTCTTCTAGATATTTGCATTCCAATCTAAACTTTAGAATCAACTCATCCAATTGCATTAAAAAGTTATTGGCAGTTTCTTAATATCATCTTATATTTATATACTAACCTGGAGGAATTGACTTCTTTGAGGTATGAAGTGGAACTTGTTCAAGGAAAAGACACATCTTTACATTAGTTCAAATTCGTTTGCATGCTTTCAGAAAGTGTTTAAAATTGTTTTCATACAGATTTTGCATATTTATGCTTAAGCATTTTATTTTCTCTGTTGCTGTTGTATTTTTTTCTGCTATATCTTCTAAATAGAAGTCAGTTGTGTGTAAGATGACTATAGAGTTTGTATTTTAATTTTAACTTCCTGTAATTTGTTTTAAATTTTTTTATTATAAATTATCTTGGAATTTCTGATTTATCATCTGTAAATAAAGATAATTTATCTTATTATTTTTCATTTTTTATGTTATTAACATTTTTATCCTTTGGATTTCATTGATCAATGTCATCAATACATTAGTTCTCAACTGGGGAATGATTTTGTCCTCAAAGAATATTTAGGAATATCTGGAGACATTTGGGTTTTCAGCATTGTGGGAGCTGTGGGTGCTACTGTTGTCTTCTACGGAGTAGCCAAGAATGCTGCTAACATCCTACAGGACATCCAGGTCCCACAACAAAGAATTATCCAGCCCAAAATACCAACAGTGCCAAAGCCGGAAGTTCTGCTCTGATATAAAAATTTAATAGTGAAAATGGTGAATGTTCTTGTCCTGTTCCAACTCCATGGGAATGCCTCTAGTACTTCTCCATTAAGTAGAAATTCCGACTTCACTGTTGTTGTTGCTGTTATTGAAAGTTTTTAAAATTCTTTTTCAATTCCCTAGATCAAGATAAGTATCATTGGGGTTATCTGTGAGTTAAACAGTTAATAGAATTGTCCAGTGAAACCCTCTGTACCCATATTAACCAAATGTTATTTAGAAGCATTGCAGAATTCTAGAAAAGCAATTGGGAATGATTTACAATTTTCAACATTTAAAAACTAGTTTTAATTTTTAAAATGTCTCCTAGAGTTTTTCTTGGCTCATTAATCAAAGGGTGTGTGTATGTATTTGTGTATCCATGTATACGTTTACAAATGTATTTATGTAGTTCAACTCTACTACAGAACTAGTATGGCCAATGTATGCATAGGTGGATAGATACGTGTCTTCTGTGCTTCATGGGTGCCAGGAGAGTTCCCTTGGACCAGATAACGCCTAACTCCCCTATTCATTTATGCCTATAATATAACCTGGGAAACCCAAGTGTCTCTAGTGTTGATTTTTTTATTATTTATTTATTTATTTTTGAAGCAAGATTTTTCTCTGTCACCCATGCTGGAGTGCAGTGTCGTGAACACAGCTCACTGCAGCCTTGGCCTCCTGGGCTCAAGCGATCCTCTGACATCAGCCTCTCAAGTAGCTGAGACCACAGGCGTGTGCCACCATGCCCTGTTCATTTTTTTGCTTTTTTGGTAGAGACAAAGTCTCACTATGTTGCCCAGGCTGGTCTCCTGGGCTCAAGCAGTCCTCCTGCCTTGGCCTCCCAAAGTGCTGGGATTACAAGTGTGAGTCACTGTGCCTGGCAAGGATTGCTCTTTTACAACTACAAACACAGCTGGGGTCACTATCCAGCTTGTCTAGAGGAAGCCCCATCTTTTTGCCAAGCATTTCTGAGAATCTTCAGGCTGTCTACTTACATCAACGTGTTGTTCTGAAGATTACACATTTTTCGAAGACAAAATTTTAAAAATGACATGAGTTTATGCCATATATTATTAATGCACACTAAACTGCAGTAATTTATAGCTACAAAAACATTTAAAAACTTGGCATTAATTTTACCTAAATTGCATGTATTACAACAAATATTGGTAGAATGAAGACACATGAAGTATCCAAAATGTTTTCTAAAGCTCAAGAAAGATTTAATTGAGCTCAAAATACTTTGTCTTAAAACATCTTTTGATATTATTTTAATTGTTAAACATGGCAAGTAATATGTGACAACTTTCTACATAATGGATGAACTTCCTATTGCCAAATCAGGCTGAATAGTTATGGATTTTGCTCCATTTTTCAAAGCATGGCATACATTTTACAATCAATATTTTCAATGATTTTCAGTAGTCCTGTACTGCAAAAGTTAGTGGAAAAATTGATGTGCAGCAATAATATGAATGCATAATACATACTATCCAGTTTTATTTTGTACTTCTTTTTTTTTGGCAGTTATTTGTCATCTCTTATAATGATGCAATAGAATGAGACTGAAAAAATTTCCATCTACATTTCATGTATTATTCATATTAATTTAAAACGCAACTAGCTTTCAAAGGGTTAGCTCCAGGGAACAAAATTTTATGGTCATCTTTAAATTATATTAACATAACCAGGAGCTAAGAAATTTAGTTGTATTAAACACAACCTAAAGCAAATTCATCCTTGTTTGATAAATGCTCCCATTTTCTCAGTAAAAGCCTTTCTAAATCTCTTATGATATTTTAGAATGCAGAGCGGGTTACTATGATTGCCTGACTTCAAAATGGATAAAGGGATGCCAAAATCCTCCTGTAATTTTGCTCTAAACACCCAAAGAAAGGATCAAATCCTAATTCAAGAGTAGTTTTAAGTGACCATAAAATATGTAACAAATTTCTAAACTGCAACTCTTTAACTTACTTTGGGAAAGACTACATTGAAAAAATATGCTGTATAAAACCACGTTTTGAGGAACTACCCTCACCTTGAATGGCAAGTAAACACTGAGTGGGTAATATTTCATTTGACTGAGTCCCGACTTCCTGGAGCAAGTAATGGTTTATCCACCTGGAGGTCGAAACATATGTTTTGCATAGTATCATCATTGAGAATTTATTGATTGATTGACTAATGATGACATGTTTGGGTGTGCTGTTTGGTTTTTGGGCTGTTTTCGTTTATAGATTGGTGGTTTCTATAAAGCAGAAAGGAGAGAAAAAGATGCTGGGTAACAAAAACTAAAAGAAATCTGCAATGCAGAACAACTAAATAAAAAAGAGAGAGAGCAGAGAGATGAAGTAAAACTGCCTTGTTCTAAAACAAATGGTAACTAAACTACAGATCAATAGAATGTCAAAAGAATTCAAGGATGATGCTAGCCAATACAGTCATCAATTCACTGTGGGCACAAACAACCAAATTATGGATATATGATTCCTTCACTTCACCTTCTAAAGATTCTTATTCTCTTCCAAGCAAACCCCTACTCCAATTAGGAATACAGGATAATTGAGTATAAAAAGAAAAAAAAAAAAAAGCTCTAATACAATGTTTAACTGTCAGTTAAAAAGATAGATAACAATTAAACTCTTTGTGATGCTAGCCAGCATTATGGATTATAATTGGTATCAGGATTGAAGAGATATGGAATTGGGAATAATTGACTGAATGTGAGAATAACCTATTGCTGCATACGAAATTACCACAAAATATAGTAATTTAAAACAACAACCATTTATCTCACAGTGTTGGTGCATCAAGAACGCATGTGCAGCATAGCTGCAACTTCTGGCTCAGAATCTCTCACAAAAATTGCAATCATTTTTTACCAGAAACGACATCATGTCAAGGGTTGTCTGGAGGAAGTTTCACTTTCAAGCTCACTTATATGAGTGTTAGTAAAACTTGATCCCCAGCAGCCTTTTGTCCAGGTCCAGAGAGCTTGGTTGCTGGCCATATAGGTCTCCTCATGAACAGCTCACAATGTGATGAATAGCAGAGAAAAGAGAGGAGCCAGGCTGAAGTCACAGTTATTTTGTCACCTCCTCAGAAGTGGCATTCCTTCACTTTTCTGGTTGTATTCCTCAGAAGTGAGTCACTAGTTCCAGCCCACACAGTGAAAGAGGGAAAAACACAAAAGCATTAGTAACAACGGGGGACCTTGGGAGTGACTTTGGGGTTAAGCCACCTCTAAACCACAAAAACCTAGAATAAGCAGGGTAAGGTAGCACGTTCTCCAAGTTGATATGTGAATTGCAAGAATATGAGTAGTATGTGTTATGCCATAGTCTTCCCCTTCAAAGGTAAGGTTGGGGGAGAAGTGCAGGGGGGTGCATGGAGAGATTTTGAATTTTTAAAATGAAGAAAATCCTCTTTAAATTCCTGGACTGCATATTATTCTGGCAACTCCAGTAGTCGCTCCTGGGGGCTTGGAGAAGAAGGTAGAATATTGATGATTAGTTTTTTTATGTATTGTACTTTCCAAATGGTGTATAATATGCGTTAAGCATCTTATGTTTGTCTATCTTCAGAAAAAAACTTTATAAAACCCTGAAAACAATATTGAAAGACTATGAAACTTTTACTTTGTGTCTCACACTCACACTACTGTATCTTTAGTAATTGTTATTTTCTATTATACAGACATATATTCTTGTTGTTGTCAGATAGTTTGATAGCATCATACCAGCTGTGGGGGAGAGGGCTTATTTCCCCCAATCTCTTCAACATGGGAAATTACCAATTTAAAAATCACACACACATTTAGCTTTATGCCAAGGGATTTAGAAACCATGCTATGTTGGTTTTTAGAAGAGCAAGGATTAATGGCTGTAATACCTTTGCTAGGAGTGGAAATGAAAGAGTAGGTTAAGTAGGAAGTGCCCTCACATAGTACAATTAGAACTTACCTCACCTCTGTACTTAATAAGAACTTTTGAGATTCTTTGTTTTGATGTTTTTCTCCAGTAGTACTTAAAAACATTTCCTGTGTCCATGACCTCAGCACTCAACAGCACTCTGCAGGAATAACACAGACATGGAAACCTCAGATTAGAAATAGAGCATCATTGAGCAACAGTGGCTACATTTGGGGGACATATGTTATCTGCACAAAAATTTCGTTGTCAAAAGAAGCTGCTGAATCAGCATAGATAGTTGAGACCAGCACACTGACTGAACCAATTCTGTTGTCAGTTGAGACTGACAGAACCAATTCTGTTGGATGACATCTATTCTCCTACTATTCTGGTTAAAGCTAAGTAATCACCTTCAGCAAAGACTAATTAATAATTAAGACATTCATAATTGATTATGATATAATTAAGTTACTTACGTGCATATGCAAGCCATATGCTATACTTCTCCAAGTGTTAATACATTTAATGCCCACAACGAACTTGTGTACCCCTGTGTAAGGAAACTAAAACTCAGAGTACTTAAAATTGCTTAAGGTCACGCAGGCAGTAAATTGGAATTTGAGGTAATGACTTTGTGTCCTTACTTTCTCTCTTTGCCATCACTGTAGATAATAAAGTATAATATTAAAAGGATGAGTTATGAACTCACAATGTAGGGGTTTACGTCTTTGTTTCACGATTAGCTTTACAATTCTGGGCAACTTACTTTGTTTTGGTTTCCTCATCTATAATATTCAGGTAATAACAATAACATCTTAATGGATCATGCTAAAGACAAAACAAGACAATAGATATAAAGCATCTGGAACACTATCTGGTACATACTAACTACATAATAAAATACAGGCTTATTTTAGGACACTATGCTAAAGACATGTATCTTCTCATTTAAAAATCATGAAAACACTTCAAAGCAGGTGCAATTATTATTACAATTTTAGAAATTAAAAAAAATGCAGAGAGTTAGAGAGATCATGTATCTAGCCCAAGATTATACCACTGGCAAGTAGTTTAGCCAGTATTTGAACTCAAGCAGTCTGATTCACAAGCCTCTATGCTAAACCATTGAGCCGTTATCTGCTTGATTGTTTGCTCTTCTTTTTTTTTTTTTTTGAGACGGAGTCTCGCTCTGTCACCCTGGCTGGAGTGCAGTGGCCGGATCTCAGCTCACTGCAAGCTCCGCCTCCCGGCTTTGCACCATTCTCCTGCCTCAGCCTCCCGAGTAGCTGGGACTACAGACGCCCGCCACCTCGCCCAGCTAGCTTTTTGTATTTTTTAGTAGAGACGGGGTTTCACCGTGTTAGCCAGGATGGTCTTGATCTCCTGACCTCGTGATCCGCCCGTCTCGGCCTCCCAAAGTGCTGGGATTACAGGCTTGAGCCACCGCGCCCGGCCTGCTTGATTGTAAAATCCTTATTTTTGTCATATTATATTGTTACACTGGTGTTCTGCTTTTATTTGTCCAAATATTCCATTGTTTACTTCGTTTAGTGTTCATGAAGTTGTAGTATTATTTTTTTCTCCTCATCTTGTAGATAAAGAAACTGAGATTCGGTTAAATTAAATGATTCCCTGGCTAGGCCAGTTCAAAACTTGCAGAACCCAGGTTTCTGACACCTTACATTCTTGGTCTCATAGCTTCAGGTTCAAGTTTCTGCTGAGGTTTCATTTGGCTCCAACATGAAAAAATTCTACCTTCTTCAAGAGGAATTAGCCTGACTGGGAAACAGCTTGAAAGATCTGAAGACACGCTGACATACAAAACTAAGAAGATGCGTGACTAAACTCACGATCTATAATTTGCTCTGTCTTTCCAATGTCCCCTGGAATTTATACATTATACTTTAATTGATTTCTCACCAAATGACTGAGTTTTATGACTGACCAGTTATACAACATAGAGGAAGAGGGTTAGAGAGGCTAAGAAATAACACATAATAAAAGATCATGTTTAAAAAGAAGAAAAACCCTCCATCACTTAGGAAGTGACAGTAAAATTATTTGATCTTATCATTTTATAGTAGATTAAAAATGGAGATGGCTTCCATTTAGGGAAACACTAGTATAAGTGAATATTTTCCAGACCTTCCTCTAGATCCCACAGAACGTAAGGATAAGGACCTTGTCTGTATCATTTACCTCTATAATGCTGGCAACACATACTAGGCACTTAAGCAATTCTTAAAAATTAATCACTCAATTTAATTAAGTCCTGAATTTCCTTAATCAGGAAATTACGGAGATTGTCACTGATCGTTCTATGACTGGTGAAGATGTCTAAATACCAATGTATCTCTGTTGTTGTTGAATTGGGAAACTATGGTTTGCTGGTTTGCTTCAATTTCTAGAGTACATATTCTGATAAAGCATAACCATGAAGAACAATTACTTAGATGTCTATATTCATTACTTTTATTACTTTCTAATTATGAGATGTTGGTTAAATTATTACTTAAATTCTCTGTGCTTCAGTTTCCATTTTATAAAATACAAAATATTTTATATTTATATTAATTACCAAACTAAAGATAGGACCAGGCGCAGTGGCTCACGCCTGTAATTCCAGCCCTTCGGGAGGCTGAGGCGGGCGGATCATCTGAGGTTAGGAGTTTGAGATGAGCCTGACCAACATGGAGAAACTCCA
Source organism: Piliocolobus tephrosceles (assembly GCF_002776525.5). NCBI lineage: Eukaryota > Metazoa > Chordata > Mammalia > Primates > Cercopithecidae > Piliocolobus > Piliocolobus tephrosceles. The sequence continues at coordinate 24,641,766 of NC_045444.1, read as the reverse complement.
CCTCTATGAAAAATACAAAATTAGCTGGGTGTGGTGGTGGGCGCCTGTAATCCCAGCTACTCTGGAGGTTGAGACAGGAGAATCACTTGAACCTGGGAGGTGGAGGTTGTGGTAGGCTGAAATTGTGCCATTGCACTCCAGCCTGGGAGACAAGAGTGAGACCCTGTCTCAGAAAACAAGAAAAACAAACAAACAAACAAACAAAATCTAAAGATAGTACAAAATGAAGATAAAGAGAGTCTCTACCTCTCAGAGTGGTTCTGAAGATTAAACAGATGAATGCAAGTAAAAGTATTTAGAATAGCCTGGCAGATAGTATGCGCTCAATCCAGGTTGATTTTAACACAAAAATTAGTATGAATTAAAAATAAATTATTATATCATTAAAATTAACTTTTAGTATGTCAAAATTAAAAGCAAAGAGTCATTTATCTAAAAACATTAGGGTAAAGATATGGATTTGGTCATTATGTATATTATTTTGTGTTATTCTCCATCCCACTTGGGTCCAGACTGTATTTTTATGAGTATTTGAACATAACCTATGCACCTCCTCCCACATGCTTTAAATTATGTCTAGGTTACTTATAAGACCTAATACTATGTAAGTGCTGTGTAAAATGGTTTTATTTGTTTTGTTGTATTGTTATTTTTCATTTTTCCAATATTTTTAAATCTATGGTTATTTGAATTTGCAGATGCAGATATGGAGCGCCAACCATTCAACTTTTGCTCTATTTTCTACACCATTTGCCATGGTGCCTTGTAACTAGATATTCAGTACATATTTACTATCAAGTCCCTAAACCAGAACATGAATCTAAAAGTAAGTGATCAAAGAGGCAACTTTTTAATATCCTAACTCATGGCTAGCACCATGTTAGGCACATGGTAGCTCTCAGTATATTCTGGTTTACTACCTTTCTTTAACTGCTACCTCTTTTGGATCAAAAAAGAATTAATTTAGTTATATCAGGAAATGAAAGGGATCTAAAAACATATTTACATTAAATAATTAAAGCTCAGTGTTAGTGAAACTAAATGCCAGTTGCCATATTAATGGAAGTGTAAGGGGAATGAATGAGTACTCAATGACTTGGAACCATAATTGGTTACTGCCTATTCTAAATTTAGTGTTTAGAAGGTAAAGAAAAAACATTAAATCTAAGAATGAAGTGGACACCATACACACTCCAAGTGATTAAATGTACTGTGGCAACTGTGTTTTCCTTCAATCTGACTTAGAGTTGGTAATGGAAGAATTCCCATTACTCTATGCCATGATGTTAAGGAAAGCCAATGCTAATGAACCAAAAGCCCATGAAAATCCAGACTTTGAAACATAAAAATAACTGGCAACTCACAGTTCAGTGAAGTTCATTCGGAAGAAAAGGTAGTGAAGAATACTTAGGCTATGTTGTAAGAGTCTTACCAAAGAAAAAACTGTATTTTTCTAAAGCAGTAGACACATACATATTTAATTCCAGCAAGTGCTGAACCTCATAGCTTGCAAGAACCTGCACATTTTGGGGTCCATTAATGTGATGCATCTCAAACTATCTGTGACGAAGGAACTTTTCTCTCTGTGTGTGTGTGTGTGTGTGTGTGTGTGTGCACATGTGCATACTTTTTCCCCATGTATCCTGGACCTATATGTTGTTGAAGTGCCCATGACTTGTTTATAGCTTTTGCCCATGTACTAACTATGTAATACTCAAACTAATCTATACCCAGTTAAATGAGACAAGTCTGAAAATCACACATTTGAATTTCAAGGCAATGTCAAATAGTTGTAAAGTTTTTAAGTGCTTAATCTCCATTTCTGTGTTCATCTCATCTTGGAGCAGCAAGGAGCAGACTTTGAGGGTGAACATTGGTTCATGGAGCAACTTTCTGTAGCATTGTAGAGGAAGACCTCTAAGATATAACCTGAATAAAGAGAATTGTGAGATAGAAAATGAAGCAGAGGAAGTCAGAAATGTTTGTAGATAGACGACTATGAATGAATCTGTGGAAAACATACTGTCAAAGAAAACCTGGAGAGAAAACATAAAAAAATTTAATTTCATTCACTGGGTAAAGAGAAACTTCAAAACAACAATGAAAGAGCTAATGTTCAAGACTTGAGTGAAGAAAACTGTGCCATAAGGAAGCACACTAGTAAATTTAAGTAGTCCAGATATTTTTGTACAAGCATATTTTAGGGGTTTATTCTGTGGGTAACATTCTTTGTTCAATTATTAAGAGAATTATAAAGAAGAATAATACTCAAAGGTGGTGTATAACAATTTAAAATGCAGATGGGACATTATGTGTGTGTGTATATATATATATATGTGTGTATATATATATGTATATATATATATATGTTTAAATGAAAATAAAATACCTAAATACTAATATTAAATAAATAAAAATATAAGAAATTATGACAATCCATACGATATTCAAGATTACACCCTGGTTGGAGCAGCTAAATAGCTCAGGTAGAGATTGAAAGAGAGAGCATGATCAAAGAAGAATTGTATGTAAAACGATTGGCAGAATTGGCAGGTTGTGGCAATAATCACAATAACCATTATTTATTGAGAGCACATAATATGTGTCAGGTGTTGTATTAAATGCTTTAGAAGTGTGGCACTATTTAACTGTTACAATAATCTTGAGAAATAAGTGTGATTAACCTCATTTTAAAATTAATGCTTAAAGAATTTAAGTAACTTGTTCAAGGTCACACAGCTTATAAATAGCACAGAAATTAAACTAAGGTCTACTTAAGTCTACCTAAAACACTCCTGCTAAATAATGGCTGATATAATGTACCATTTAGAAAGGTTAGCTCTAAGCTGTTATCATTAGCTATTAGCTATCATCTCCTAGTCTGCCTCATGAAATATGGGTGTTACATAAATTTTAGTTATTATTATTTTTATTAGACTTATTATTATGTCTATTAAAAAACTGCACAGGAACCAAAATAAATATTCTTACTGAGAATAGAAAGAACCAAATTGATACTTTCAAAAGCAGTTTCAATTAGCAGTTGAAAGTGTAGATTTAAAACACAGTAATATCAATTATAAATTCATGTTATAAAAATTAATTCAAAAGAAAATGGAAAGTCAAGGAACTTAAGCATACTTTCCTTTTCACCATCTATCAGTTACGATCAGTTTTAAATAATATTTAAATATTTGTCTCTCAAGTAAAAGAAGTCTGGAAGTAGATAGTGCAGGGTGATATTGTGACTCCATGGCTATTGTGAATCTACCACACCTCAAGGCCACTTCATGATCTAAGACAGCTGCTATCATGGGGCTCAATACGGGTCTCTACAGATTCACCTTATTTGATGTTCTTTGGACCTCCTGGATCTAGATGTCTATTTATTTTCCCAGGTTTGGGAAGTTTTTAGTCATTATTTCTTTGAATAAACATTCTTCCCCTTTTTCTCTTTGTTCTATAAATTCCACAATGCATATATTGGTGTGATTGATGACGTCCCATAACTCCTTTAAACTTTATTCTTTTTCATTCTTTCTCCTTTTTTCATCTCTGACTGGATGATTTTCAATAACCTGTCTTTGAGTTAACTGATCTTTTATTCTGCTTGATCATCACGCTGTTGAAACCTTCTATTGAATTTTTCAGTTCATTTACTGTATTCTTCACATTTATAATTTCTCTTTGGTACTTTTCCATTCTTTCTATCTTTTTGATGACACTCTCACTTTGTTCATGCATTCTTCTGTTGGCCTCAGTTAACATCATTATGGTCATTATGTTGGATTCTATGTTCAATAAATAACATCTCTATATGCCCTTGGGGCCAGTTTCTAAAGTTTTACTTTATTCTTTTATTTGGAATATATTTCTCTATTTATTCATTTTCTTTGACTCTCTGTGTTGGTTTCTATAGATTAGATATATCGACACTATCCAGTCTTCACAGACTGGCTTCAGATAGAATGTGACCTCCACCAAACAGCACAGTGAGAGATTCTAAGTGCCTCTCAAAACTGATGTTTTGCTCTTAGTGGTCCTCTGGAGACCTGAGTATACCAAGTTCCCTCAATGCTCCAGGATAGGCAAGATAGAAAACATTAAGTTACAGCCAGAAACACAGGGGTGCTATATGTATAATCCAATTCCTTCTCTCCTCCAGGAAAAGCTGGGAGCTGTAGTTTATTGCCCACTTGCCCTGCTCTGAGCTGAGAAGCGGAGCTGTGGGAAATGCCTGCCTGATCATTTAAACCACATATTCTTTCGAACCATAGCTTTGCTCTCTGTTACCCCTAAGGGCCTAGCAAATCATGGATCCTATTGGCTCACAGAGACAGGTGGAATACAAGTTAGTCTCTCAGGTAGTAGCTAGAAAAGGTAGGATGCTAAATGTAGAGTTCAGCTCCTACTATGGAGAAGCTGAAGGCTTGATTTTATTGCTGGAGCAAACCATGGAGAAAAGTCATGGGAAGTGCTCATATGTTCACTAAAACACCTAAAGGACTAGTTGCTAGAACTGCAGTCTCATGATTGAATTTCAAGAAGCACAAAGGAGCATAAACAGTTCCTTTGAGATATTTTCCCCAGGGTCCTACATATTATATCTACTTTTATTTCATTTGATTGAGCTAGGAATACAGACCCACATAGCTAAAAAGAGATGTATTTTAGGCGAGCATATTAAAGTTTTGAATAAAATCAAGAAAAGAAAAGGACATTTAATAGGGTTAAAAAAACTACTAAGAGAATTTTCTGCTGCATACTTTGTGCTTGTTCTCTATTTTACAGAGAAAAATATCACAACATTATAAAGCATCCAGGCTCACATGAACACCAATGTATTTATAATCTACAAATTCAACAGGATCTAGACAGCAATTTTGTTTTCTCGTTTAAACTTTGAACGTGATATTAACCAAAGAAGTTAAATTTCCAAAAGATGGTTTCAGAGGGATGTGATTTGCTACTCTAATGATATGTATACAAAAGTAAAAAGTAAGATAATCACAGATTTATTATTTCTAAATAGTTGAAGGTTATTCATGGTGACTTTAATATCATAAATAAATAAACAAGATAATCTTACACACTGAATTGCATGGCACCTTAAAATGAATAAATATTAAAACTCCACAATAATTGAGATATATTATATAGAAAGATTTCAAGAAAAGAAGAATAATTTATTTGTAATTTTAAGATCAAATAAGAGGTGACAAAGTTACCTGTCAAAGGCACAGAGGAACTAGATGTTGTACTATCATGGATGTTGACATGATAGAAAAAGGATCTGAGGCTTTGAAACTGTGCCTATGAGTTAGTAAAAGGTATTTATGATTAAAAATGGATAGGGACATAGAAAGCCCAAGATCTACAGCAAAGCCTTTATCTAAACTTGTGTGACCAACACCATAAAGAAACAGGCCATAGAGTGCAAATAAAAACACACTGAAAGACAAACAGTTCTGTAGGGAAAACTTCCCACAAACAACAGCAGGGGAATTAAATTGCTGCATATCAAAGGAAAAATAATTTTTTAATCAAGATTAAGTGTAATAGTAACTGAGAGAACAAAATGACATGAAAGGAACGTGTAATTTGAATATTTATTATTTATAATTATTCTCTTGAAATGTCTTAGGAAATATAACTATATTTGCTATTGCCATAAAAAAATAAAAATTTACCTGTAATTTTGAAAACATAAATGAAAGAAGATAAAGCCAAGCGCGGTGGCTCACGCCTGTAATCCCAGCACTTTGGGAGGCCGAGGCGGACGGATCACAAGGTCAGGAGATCAAGACCATCCTGACAAACACGGTGAAACCCCATCTCTACTAAAAATACAAAAAATTTAGCCGGGCGTGGTGGCGGGCGCGTGTAGTCCCAGCTTCTCGGGAGGCTGAGGCAGGAGAATGGCGTGAACCTGGGAGGCGACAGAGCTTGCAGTGAGCGGAGATCGTGCCACTGCACTGCAGCCTGAGAGACAGAGTGAGACTCCGTTTCAAAAAAAAAAAAAAAAAGCGAAATAAAACAATATATAAAAAGAAGGAAAACCTATTTAAGTATAAAATTAGCAGTTTTATCACAGAAAGTAATAGATTAGAAAGAAAGTGAAGGGTAATATAAAAGAACAGTAAGATAAAATACTTACCTACTTTCTAGGGGAAATTGTGTTAATCAAAAAGAATTTTTAATTTTAAGATATATATGTATATATATGTACATCTATGTATAAGTTAACGTAATATTTATGAAGAACTTTTGGCTACATATTAATTGAACATAAAAGATAAGATTAAACCATTATTGAGTACTTTATGTGTAATACAATACAAAATTATTTAGAATTTCCTTCTTCCAGGTAAAACACAAAAGAGAAAGAGACTTAACACATTGGATTGTTAATGAGAAAGTTGTCTAATTGAGTTTATAAATTTAATTGCTACAATTCTGTGCAGATAATAGCATATTAAAAATATTTACATGCTACCAGTGTGGAAGAAGAGGAAGGCCTAGGCCCTCTTTTTCTCTACAGTCACACTGATTCAACAACAGTACACAGAAAATACGCTCTGAAGTTGTGAGACTCCTTCCTTTCCTGTGAGCATGACACCAGCCACCTCAAAGCTGGTATTATTATTTGAGATATTCTTTCACCATAAACTCTATCCTCAGTACAATGTCATATGATTAGGAGAAAACCTTTTGCTTCCAGCTTTTTCCTTGTGAGATACAAAAAGGACTGGACCATATGTCTAAGATCTTAATTATTCTGAGGAATGTGCAAGGCAGTGGCTTTTGTTGTGTCTGTCTCAGAGTGTTGACAGTACCCAGCATACTCTAGATGTCAGGGGGCCACTTAAAATAGACTGTGTTTTCATCTATCTTGCTAGCACATCCCACAGCCCTGCCCCTCAGCTCAAAGCAGGTGAAAAGATACTCACTTTCCATTTTTTTCCTGGGAAGGGAAGAAAAGGACTGGACCATATATCCAATACTCTGATTATTATGAAGGCTGTCCAAGTCACTGGTTTTTGTCTTGTCTGTCTTGTGGAGCTAACAGAAACCAGTGTGCTCCAAATAGCTGGGGGCCACTGATATCAAAGACAGTAATTCCAAAAAGCACAAAGATTAAAGAGGTCACCAAAATCTCTGGCTGGGTTAATTAGTGAGGCTGTTCTTTTATAAAAGTTCAGTTTGTGCAGATGGGGAGAAATGGCTGTTTTATCCAATGCACAAGCATCAACACAAAAATCAAGAAAAATGAAGAAACAGTGAAATATATTCTAAAGAAAGGAAAAAGATAAACCTCCAGAAATGGATGCTAATGAAGTAAAGATATATGACTTACCAAACAGAGAATTCAAAATGACCATCATTAAGATGGTCACAGAGGTCAGCAGAACAAAGCATGAACAAAGTGAGAAATTCAACAAAGAAATAGTAAATATAGAAAAGTACCAAACAGATATCATAGAGCTGAAGAATTTAATAACTGAACTAAAAATTTAATATAAAGGAATTCACCAGTGGATAAAATCAAGCAAAATAAAATATCAGTCAAATCTGGATCAGGTTATCAGAATTTATTTAGTCAGAAGAACAAAAAAATGAATAAAAAAGAGTGAAAAAAGCCTAAGGGACTTATAGGACACCATTAAGTGAACCAATATACACATTATGGAATTTACAAAAGGAGAATAGAGATAGGGGCAGAAACCATATTTAAATAAGTAACGGCAAAACTTGTCAAATTTTGCCTGTCTGGAAAAGAAAATAGACATCCAAATTCAGAAAGTTCAAAGGACAATGAACAAGATGAACCCAAAGAGATTCACACTGAGATACATTATAATCAAATTGTTGAAAGTCAAAGACAAAGAGAGAATTTTAAAAATTGAAAGAGGGAAGTGGCATGACATAGTCCTTAAGATGATCTGATTTTTTAACAGAAATATTTCAGGCCGCAGTGGAATGTGATGACATATTCAAAGTGCTGAAAGAAAACACATTGCCAACCAAAAATATGATACCAAAGAAACGGTCTTTCAAATATAAAGGCAAGAGAAAGACTTTTCCAGAAGAACAAAAGTGAGAAACTTCATCACCACTGGATCTGTCTTACAAATGATAAGTTCTTTAAGTTGAAAAGAAAGGATGCTAAATGGCAATACACAAAGATATAAAAAAAATTTGTTGATAAAGGTAATTATATAAAAATAGAGAATACTGTAATACTGTAATGGCTGTGGGCAAATAACTTTTAATTTTGTATAAAAGTTAAAATACAAAAGTATTTAAAAATAGATATAAACATTAAAATGTGTTACAGAACACATACTATAAAAACATGTTGAATGTGATATTAATTACATGAAGTAGTGTGGAGAAAAGAGTAGATTTTTTTTTTTTTTTTTTTTTGCAATTGATTAAGGTTTTGTGCAAATCCATTACTTTATGTAAGACCCATAGTAATAACAAAGAAAATACCTATGGAAGTAACAGAAAAGAAAAAGAGAAAGGATTCATGGCATACTAATATAATAAATAAACAAAACTCAAAGAAAAAAACAGAGGAAAAGAGAGACAAAGCAATCACGAGACAAAACAACTAATAAAATGGGAAAAGTGAGTTCTTTCCTATTGATAATTAAATGCAAATAGACTAACCTCCCTATTCAAAAGACATAATGTAGCTGAATGGATTTTAAAAATCGAAACATATGCTGTCTTCACTCACTTTAGATTTAAGGACACAGGCTAAAAGTTTAGGAATAGAAAAATATATTCTATGTAAATGGCAATCAAAAGAGCAGGAGTGGCTCTCTCTGCTTGTAGCAGGTAAAATAGACTTTAAGTGAAAAACTTTCAAACAAGACAAAGAAAGACATTACATTATTATATTATATTTTTATATTATATTATAATAATCAGTTCACCATGGAGATATAAGAATTACAAATATATATATACACCCAGTATCAGAGCACCTAAATATATAAACAAATATTGACAGAACTGAGGGAAAATAAATAGTCCCACAATAATAGTAAGAGACTTCAATACCCCACTTTTAGATAGAGAATAAATAAGAAAATGTTAGATTTGAACACCACTACGGACATGATAAACCTAATGGACTTGTTTAGAACATTCAAGCCAACAACAGCAGAACATACATTCGTATCAAGCACACAGAAAACGTACTCCAGGATAGATCACACTTTAGATTACAAAATCTTTACAAATATGAGAAGATTGAATCATACCAAGTATATTTTCGTATTACAATAGAAGGAAACTTGAAATCGCTAAGAAGAAAAATGGGAAAATTTACAAATATGTAAAAATTAAACAACTAACTTTTGAATAACCAATGAATCAAAAATGAAGTTAAAAGGAAAACCAGAAAACATCTTGATACAAATAAAAATAAAAGCACAACAAACCAAAACTTAACGATATGCAGCAAAATCTGTAATAAGAGGGAGGTTTATAGCAATTAAGGATCATATTTTAAAAGGAAGAAATATTCAAGTAAACAGCTTCATTACACTTCAGAGAAATGGAATCAGAGGAAAAAAACAAAGCACAACATTAGCAAAAGGATAGAAATAACAATTATCAGAGGAGAAATACATAGAAAACAGAAAAACAGACATATACAATGAAACAGAGTTGCTTATTTGTTATAAACAAATTTGACAAATTATTAGGTAATTATTAATAATTAGGTTATAAGCAAATTACTAATAATTTGCTTATATTAATATTAATAAATTATTAATAAATACACTAAAATATTAATAATTATAAGTGAATTATTTATAATTAGGTTATAAGCAAAATTGACAAATTATTAGGTAAACAAAACAAGAAAATATTAATATAAATAAAAAAATGAGACTTTAAAACACATAAATAAAAAGGATCATGACAGACCACTATAAACAATTATATTCTAAAAAATAGAATAACCTAGAAGAAAAGAATACATGTCTGGAAACATACAGCTAATCAAGACTGGAATCTAAAGAAATAGAAAATCGGGACATACTAACAATAGATAAGGAGATTGAATTGGTAATGAAAAACTTCTCAACAGCAGGAAAAAAAAAAACAAGACCAGATAGTTTCACTGATAAATTCTAACAAATATTTAAAGGAGAATTAATGCCAACACTTCTCAATTTCTTCAAGAATTTATTCTTGGGATACAAGAAGGATTCAAAAAATAAAAATTAATAAATGTGATATACTGCATTAACATAATGAAGGATGAAAACCACATTATCATCTTAATGGGTGCAAAAGAAAGCATTTGAAAAAAAAAAATCCAGTAGTTTTTCGCAGCAGGACCTCTCAACAAACTATGAATAGAGTGAAATTATGTTAATGAAATTAAGGCCATGTATGAAAAGGCCACAGTTAACAGCATACTCAGTGATGAAAAGTTGAAAGAAGCAGGAACAAGAAAAGGATGACCACTCTCACCACTTGTATTCAGGACAGTACTGAAACTTCTAATCACAGCAATTGGGCAAAAAAATAAATAAATAAAAAGCTTCAAAATTTGAAAAAAAAAGTACAACGATCCCTGCTTGTAGGTGATATGATCTTATTTGGAAAGTCCTAAAGATCCAGTAAAATCTGTCAGAAATAAAAAATGAATTCAATGAAATTGCAAGATACGAAATTAACATAAAAAGTCAGTTGCCTTTCTATACACCAACAACAAATTATCCACAAAGGAAAATAAGAAAGCAACCCCATTTACAATAACATCACAAAGCATACTTAGAATATTGGCCTGAAGTTTTCTTTTCTTGCTGCACCTCTCCCTAGTTTCCGTATCAGGATAATGCTGACTTCATAAAATGAGTTAGGGAGGAGTTCCTCCTTTTGGAATAGTTTCAGAGGGAATGGAACCAGCTCATCTTTGTATTTCTGGTAGAATTCAGCTGTGAATTTGTCTGGTCCTGGGCTTTTTTTGGTTCGTAGGCTATTAATTCCTGCCTCAATTCCAGAATCTGTTATTTGTCTATTCGTGGATTCAACTTCTTCCTACTTTAGTATTGGTAGGATGTATGCATCCAGGAATTTATCCATTTCTTCTAGATTTTCTAGTTTATTTGTGTAGATGAGTTTATGGTATTCTATTAGTGCAGTTTGTATTTCTGTGGGGTTGGTGGTGATATCCCCTTTATCATTTTTTATTGTGTTTATTTAAGTCTTCTATCTCTTCTTCCTTATTGGTCTATATAGTGGTCTATCTATTTTGTTCATTTTTTTCAAAAAAACCATCTGGGTTTGTTGATTTTTTGGAGGGTTTTTCATGTCTATTTCTCCTTCAATTATACTCTGATCTTAGTTATTTCTTGTCTTCTGATAGCTTTTGGATTAGTGTGCTCTTGCCTCTCTAGCTCTTTTAATTGTGATATAAGGGTGTTGATTTGAGATCTTTCTAGCTTTCTAATGTGGGCATTTGGTGCTACGAATTTCCCTCTTAACATTGCTTTAGCTGTGTCCCAGAGATTCTGGTAAATTCTCTCTTTGTTCTCATTGGTTTCAAAGAACTTCTTGATCCTTGCCTTAATTTCATTATTTACCCAGGAGTCATTTAGGAGCAGGTTGTTCAATTTCCATGTAATTCCATTATTTTTAGCGAGTTAATCCTTAGTTCTAATTTGATTGCACTGTGGTCTGTGAAACTGTTTGTTATGATTTCAGTTCTTTTGCATTTGCTGAGGAGTGTTTTACTTCCTACTATGTGTTCAATTTTAGAATAAGTGCCATATGGCACTGATAAAAATGTATATTCTCTTGATTTGGGGTAGAGAGTTCTGTAAACATTTACTAGGACTACTTGATCCAGAGCTGAGTTCAAGTCCTGAATACCCTTGTTAATTTTCAGTCTCATTGGTCTGTCCAATACTGACAGTGGGGTGTTAAAGTCTCCCACTATTATTGTGTGGGAGTCCAAATCTCTTTGTGGGTCTTAAGAACTTGTTTTGTGAATCTGAGTGCTCCTGTGTTGGGTGCATATGCATTTAGAGTAGTTAGCTTCTCTTGTTGAATTGTTCCCTTTACCATTTTGTAATGCCCTTCTTTGTCTTTTTTTTATCTTTGTTGATTTAAAGTCTGTTTTGCCAGAGATGAGGACTGCAACACCTGCTGTTTTTTGCTTTCCATGTGCTTGGTATATTTTCCTCCATCCCTTTATGTTGAGTCTGTGTGTGTCTTTGCACATAAGATGCATCTCCTGAATACAGCACACTCATGGGTCTTGACTCCTTATCCAATTTGCCAGTCTCTGTCTTTTAATTGGGGCATTTAGCTCATTTACATTTAAAGTGAGTGTTGTTATGTGTAAATTTAATCCTGTCATCATGATGCTATTTGGTTATTTTGCACACTAGTTGATGCAGTTTCTTCAGTGTCATTGATCTTTATATATTGGTGTGTTTTTTCAGTGACTGATATCAGTTTTACCTCTCCATGTTTAGTGTTTCTTCAAGCCAATATCCCTGATGAACATTGACGTGAAAATCCGCAATAAACTACTGGCCAACCGAATCCAGCAGCATATCCAAAAGCTTATCCTCTCCGATCAACTCGGCTTCATCCCTGGGATGCAAGGCTGGTTCAACATATGCACTTCAATAAATGTAACCCATCACATAAACAGAATCAAAGACAAAAATCCCAGGATTATCTCACTAGATGCAGAAAAGGCCTTTGATAAAATTCAACATCCCTTCATGTTAAAAACTCTCAATAAACTAGGTATTGATAGAACATATCTCAAAATAATAAAAACTGTTTATGACAAACCCACAGCAAATATCATATCAAATGGGCAGAAGCTGGAAGCATTCCCCTTGAAAACTGGCACAAGAAAAGGATGCCCTTTCTCACTACTTCTATTCAACATAGTACTGAAAGTTCTGGCCAGGGTAATGAGCAAAATAAAGAAATACAGGGTATTCAAACAGAAAGAGAGGAAGTCAGGTTGTCTCTGTTTGCAGATTATATATTTAGATAACCTCGTCATCTCAGCCCCAAAACTTCCTGAACTGATAAGCAACTTCAACAAAGTCTTAGAATACAAAATCAATGTGTAAAAATCACAAGCATTTATTTACACCAACAATAGGTAAGCAGAGAGCCACACCATAAATGAACTCCCATTCACAATTGCTACCAAGAGAATAAAATATCTGGGAATACAGCTAACAAGGAATGCAAGGGTCCTCTTTAAGGGGAACTACAAACCACTACTTAAGGAAATTAGAGAGGACACAAACAAATGGAAATACATTCCATCTTCATGGACAGGAATAATCAATATCATGAAAATGATCATACTGCCCATTGTAATTTTTAGATTCAATGCTATTCCCAAGAAACTGCCATTGATATCCTTCACAGAATTAGAGAAAAAAAAAATTAAATTCCATATGGAATCAAAAAAGTTCCTGTATAGTCAAGACAGTCCTAGGCAATAAGAGCAAAGCTGGAGGCATCACCCTACCTGACTTCAAACTATACTACAAGGCTACAATAACCAAAACAGCATGGTACTGGTACCAAAACAGACATATAGACCAATGGAGCAGAACAGAGACCTCAGAAATAACACCACAGATCTATGACCATCTGATCTTTGACAAAGCTGACAAAAACAAGCAATGGGGGCCGGGCATGGTGGGTCACGCCTGTAATCCCAGCACTTTGGGAGGCCAAGGCAGGCGGATCATAAGGTCAGGAGATCGAGACCACAGTGAAACCCCGTCTCTACTAAAAATACAAAAAATTAGCCAGGCGCGGTGGTGGGTGCCTCTAGTACCAGCTATTCGGGAGGCTGAGGCAGGAGAATGGCCTGAACCCAGGAGGCGGAGCTTGCAGTGAGCCGAGATTGCACCACTACACTCTAGCCTTGGTGACAGAGCGAGACTCTGTCTCGGAAAAAAAAAAAAAAAAAAAGCAAGCAATGGGGAAATGATCTCCTATTCAGTAGGAGATCATGGTGCTGGGACAACTGGTTAGCCATATGCAGAAAACTGAAACTGGATCCCTTCCTTACATGGTATACAAAATTAACTCAAGATGGATTAAACACTTAAATGTAAAACCACAAACCATAAAACTCTAGAAGAAAACTAGGCAATACCATTCAGGACATAGGCATGAGCAAAGACTTTATGACTAAAACACCAAAAGCAATTGCAACAAAAGCCAAAATTGACAAATTAGATCTAATCAAACTAAAGAGTTTCTGCACAGCAAAAGAAACTATCATCAGAGTGAACAGGCAATCTACAGAATGGGAGAAAATTTTTGCAATCTATCCATCTGACAGATATCTAATATCCATAATTTACAAGGAACTTAAACATATTTACAGAAAAAAAACAAATAATACCATCAAAAAGTGGCATGAAAGACACTTCTCAAAAAAAGACATTTATGAGGCCAACAAATGTATGAAAAATAGCTCAATATCACTGATTATCAGAGAAATACAAATCAAAACCACAATGAGATACCATCTCATGCCAGTCTGAATAGTAATTATTAAAAAGTCATGAAATAATAGATGCTGGCGAGGCTGTGAAGAAAGAGGAATCCATTTACACTGTTGGTTAGAATGTAAATTAGTTCAATCATTGTGGAAGACAGTATAGTGATTCCTCAAGGATCTAGAACCAGAAACACCATTTGACCCAGCAATCCCATTACTGAGTATATACCCAAAGGAATATAAATTATTATACTATAAAGACACATGTACACATATGTTTATTGTAGCACTATTTACAATAACAAAGACATGGAACCAACCCAAATGCCCATCAATGATAGACTGGATAAATAAAATGTGGTACATATACACCATGAAATACCCTGCCAGCCGTAAAAAGGAATGAGATTATGTCCTTCGCAGTGACATGGATGAAGCTGGAAGCCATCATCCTCAGCAAACTAACAGAGGAACAGAAAACCAAACCCTGCATGTTCTCACTCGTAAATGGGAGTTGAACATTGAGAACACATGAACACAGAGAAGGGAACAACACACATCAGGGCCTGTTGTGATGTTGGGGGGTAAGTGGAGGAACTTAGAGGATGGGTAAATAGATGTAGCAAACCACCATGGCACACATATACCTATGTAAGAAACATGCACATTCCACACATGTATCCTGCTGTTTGTTTGTTTGTTTTTTTAAGAGAAAAGAATATTCAGAAGTAAACTTTACCAAAGAGGTAAAATACTCATATATTAAAAACTATCAAACATTGATGAATGAAATTAAAGAAGGCACAAAGAACTGGAAAGACACATGGTGTCCATGGATTAGAAGACTCACTATTGTTAAAATATCCATGACACACAAAGGAATTTATACATTCAATGCAATTCTTATCAAAATTCTGACAGTATTTTTTTCCAAAAATAGCAAGAAAAAAAAATTCTAAAATTCACGTGGAACCACAAAGAACCCCAAATAGCCAAAACAATCTTAAGAACAATACAGCTGGAGGCGTCATACTTCCAGATCTCAAAATATAAATAAAGATAAATATAAATAAATAAAAAATATAAGTAAAGCTATAGTAATTAAAACAGTGTGGTACGGGCGTAATGACAGACATATAGGCCTATGGAACAGAATAGAGAGCCACAAAATAAACCCATGCATATACAGTTAACTGAACTTCTACAAAGTTTCTACGAATGCACAATGGGAAAAGGATAGTATCTTCAACAAATTGTTTTGGAAAAAATGTATATCCAACATGCAAAATAATGAAATTGGACTCTTACCTTACATCATACACAAAAATAAATTTGAAATTGACTAAAGACTTAAACATAAATACTTGAAACAGTAAAACTCCTCAAAGAAAATATTAGAAAAAAGCTTTACAACATTGGTCTTGGCAATGATTTTTTGCATATGACACCAAAGCACAGGAAACAAGCAATAATAGACAAGCAAGAATACATGAAACTAAAAATCTCCTCATAACAAAGGAAACAGTTAACAGAGTGAAAAGGCAACTTACTGAATGGGAGAAAATATTTACAAATGGCATATCTGATGAAATGTTAATATCCAAAGTATATAAAGAACTTCTTCAATAGCAAAGAAAAAACAACCTGATTAAAAATTGCTTAAGGACTTGAATAGACCTTATGATCCAGCAATCCTACCTCTGAGTATTTATCCAAAATAATTGAAATGTAGATCTCAAAGAAATATTTACACTGCTATGTCCATTGTAACATTATTCATGGTAGCCAAACTGTAGAAACAACCTAAGTGTCCACTGATAGACAGATGGCTAAATAAAATATTGTATATACACACAATGAAATATTACTCAGTCATTTAAAAAAGGAAATTCTGTCATTTCTGACAACATGGATGAACCTTGAGAACACTAGGTTAAAAGAAAGGACAAGTACTTCATGACGCCACTTAGATGAGGGATATAAAGTGGTCAAATACATGTAAGCAGAGGGTAGAAAAGTGGATGCCAGGGAATAGAGGGAGGGGAATGGTTCGCTGCCATTCAAGAGGTATAAAGTTTCAGCTGTGCAAAATGATTATGTTCCAGAGGTCTGTTTTACAACATTGTGCCTGCAGTTAACAATACTGTATTAAACACATAAACATTGAATAGGGAAAAATCTCATGTTAAGAGTTCTTACAATAATAATTTTTAAAAGAATAAAGAAAATCGCCAAAGCATATATATATATTTATATTTATATGAAATTGTCATAAAAAATCAGTTGTCTTTCTGTATGCCAACAACAAATTATCCACAAAGGAAAGTAAGAAAAGTGTGTGTGTGTGTGTGTATACACACACATATATACACATATATACATATATATACATGTCAGAATTCAACATGAAATATAATTCATTTTTTTTTGTAATGTCTTTTTATTTTTTTTTCTTTTTTTTTTTATTATACTTTAAGTTCATGTGCATAACGTGCAGGTTACATATGTATACATGTGCCATGTTGGTGTGCTGCACCCATCAACTCGTCAGCACCCATCAATTCATCATTTATATCAGGTATAACTCCCCAATGCAATCCCTCCTCCCTCCCCCCTCCCCATGATAGGCCCCAGTGTGTGATGTTCCCCTTCCCGAGTCCAAGTGAGCTCATTGTTCAGTTCCCACCTATGAGTGAGAACATGCGGTGTTTGGTTTTCTCTTCTTGTGATAGTTTGCTAAGAATGATGGTTTCCAGCTGCATCCATGTCCCTACAAAGGACGCAAACTCATCCTTTTTTATGGCTGCATAGTATTCCATGGTGTATATGTGCCACATTTTCTTAATCCAGTCTGTCACTGATGGACATTTGGGTTGATTCCAAGTCTTTGCTATTGTGAATAGTGCCGCAATAAACATACGTGTGCATGTGTCTTTGTAGTAGCATAATTTATAATCCTTTGGGTATATACCCAGTAGTGGGATGGCTGGGTCATATGGTACATCTAGTTCTAGATCCTTGAGGAATCGCCATACTGTTTTCCATAATGGTTGAACTAGTTTACAATCCCACCAACAGTGTAAAAGTGTTCCTATTTCTCCACATCCTCTCCAACACCTATTGTTTCCTGATTTTTTAATGATTGCCATTCTAACTGGTGTGAGATGGTATCTCATTGTGGTTTTGATTTGCATTTCTCTGATGGCCAGTGATGATGAGCATTTTTTCATGTGTCTGTTGGCTGTATGAATGTCTTCTTTTGAGAAATGTCTGTTCATATCCTTTGCCCACTTTTGGATGGGGTTGTTTGTTTTTTTCTTGTATATTTGTTTGAGTTCTTTGTAGATTCTGGAAATTAGCCCTTTGTCAGATGAGTAGATTGCAAAAATTTTCTCCCATTCTGTAGGTTGCCTGTTCACTCTGATGGTAGTTTCTTTTGCTGTGCAGAAGCTCTTTAGTTTAATGAGATCCCATTTGTCAATTTTGGCTTTTGCTGCCGTTGCTTTTGGTGTTTTAGACATGAAGTCCTTGCCCATGCCTATGTCCTGAATGGTACTACATAGATTTTCTTCTAGGGTTTTTATGGTATTAGGTCTAACATTTAAGTCTCTAATCCATCTTGAATTAAAATCTTCTTAAGCTGATAAGCAACTTCAGCAAAGTCTCAGGATACAAAATTAATGTGCAAAAATCACAAGCATTCTTATACACCAGTAACAGACAAGCAGAGAGCCAAATCAGGAATGAACTTTCATTCACAATTGCTTCAAAGAGAATAAAATACCTAGGAATCCAACTTACTAGGGATGTAAAGGACCTCTTCAAGGAGAACTACAAACCACTGCTCAGTGAAATCAAAGAGGACACAAACAAATGGAAGAACATACCATGCTCATGGATAGGCAGAATCAATATTGTGAAAATGGCCATACTGCGCAAGGTTATTTATAGATTCAATGCCATCCCCATCAAGCTACCAATGAGTTTCTTCACCGAATTGGAAAAAACTGCTTTAAAGTTCATATGGCACCAAAAAAGAGCCCGTATTGCCAAGACAATCCTAAGTCAAAAGGACAAAGCCGGAGGCGTCACGCTACCTGACTTCAAACTATAATTCATTTTTTAAAATAAGGTGCTAACTTTGAGAAGAAAAGTATATTTTATGGAATAGGGATAACAACCATAAGTCCAACAAGTCATAAATCCATGTCATTTTAAAAGACATACCCCATAAGATGTATGATGACTTAAAAATAGCTCAGAGGCTTAAAAAGAAAAACTAAGAAATGAAGATAAATGAGAGAAGAAGAGGAGAAATATAAAAATAAGCATTAAAGTTAAAACAATTATGAAAGAGCAGAATATTTTATTAGATAGTGAAAGCAGGACATTGTTCAATGAAATCTGAAAGGTACTTGGAAATTAATGAATGGTATTATGAGCTGAGGTATCCCACCATAGATTTTGCTACAAAGCATAGCAACTGTTGAGTTTAAATTCAACAATAAATTAAATCGTATGGTAAAAGTTCAATTACCTATGAATGTGATTGTATCAGGTTTGTGGGTAATATGTAAAAATCACCTGGACTAAAATACTCAGGGTCAGAGGAAAAAAGAGTGGCAGGTTTATTCCTCTTGTTGAGGAGACGGAGACCCTTTTGTTTGTTAGTGTGTCTTATCCAGTAAATTTCAGATTTAAATATTTAAGTGAGTTGTCTCAATACAATAGTTCAAACACACTCAACTAAAAATATTTTCTTTTTATTTTCAGTAAATGACAGCAGTTATGATGAATAGCAAATCCATTTTGCTTTTTAGAAAACAACATCATCCAGTTGCAACTAACAAATATAAAAATTAATTTTAATATAGCATCAGAAAGCATGATGTTATCTCAGGAGAACTGTGAAAGTTACTGATGAAATCTAGTTAGGTTACAGATAAGTGCTATAGGGTATTCGTTATTTAGAATACCCAGTTCCAACCTAAATGAAAACAGATGAGGAAAATAGGGAAGAATACACCAATATTTATGCTGCTAAAGTGAAAAATTAAATGATACAGATGTTTAAACTACATACAAATATGTTAATACTTGCTGACAATTTACTTGATGTTTTACTTTTCATCTATATTTATGAAATCAAGTATTTATAGTTTATTCTTTTTAGATACAGCATTGTCAAGGGAAATATTTTACATTTGTTATACTTTCTTTTTTAATTCCTCTATTCTGTTCTCTTAATTTCTCTTTTCTTTTTGACTCCACTTTATTTTCTCTTCTTCTATCCATATTCTCCTTACAATTTTTCTTCTTCAGAGGAGCAACTTTCACTACTTATAGCCATTCATTGACTCACTCATCTATCACAATGCTCCTTCAATCATCTTGTCTTTTGTTCTGCAATTCACTTGAATTTTATAAAAATGGGTTTCATAATGTATTAAATACAGAGGAAAGTCTATGGAACCCCAGCCCATTTTCAATTATCTGCATGTATTTACATTTCTCATTTTATTTTTTCCCTCACAATACTACACTAATTCAATTAGTGATGATTGCTTAATAGAGCAATTTATTAAAGTATCTTAGTACAAGATAATTGGAATGTAGACACTTGTTTTTTTCATTGGAAACATTTGGCAGTAAGAACACTTTTCTGTAAAATGATGAACATTTTTGGAAGATACTATGAGAGGCTATGGCAAGGAAAGAATATCAAGAACATCCCTTCTCACTAAAAATAATGAATATTTTATCCTTTTAGATGATTCCATTGAATTTTTATCACTCTAACAGGTTACCAGTATTAAATTAATTATGAGAAACATGGATAGTGTCTGGACTCAAATCTACTAACTCTCTCTGATATAAAGCAGGCCTAACACACTAGGTACGTTGTTCTAACAACTGAGATGCTTTGCTGTGAATATATAATCTTGGCTTTAGAACTTTTCAGATACTGTTCACATCAAGCATGTATTACATCATATATAACATATCTAATATCACTTAACATATAATAATATTATAAATGTTACTTCATATATAGCATATATATTACTTCATAAATGATAATATACTAAAACAAAAATATTATGATACTTTCAAGGATAACTAGGAGGAAAACTTCCCAAGAAGCTCAAGCCATGCATAAGTGAATAGCTGCTCATAAAGCATGTCTTCTATTTAAAAGTCTTACAACTTTAGCAAATGGCTCTCATGTCATTCTAGTCATGCTAAAGAGATGACTCAGGAATTGTTAAAAAAAAAAAATCGTCCAGTGTGACAGTGGTTTCAGTACTTGATTTATAGGATGCAAGGAATCTAAAAACTATTGTAAGGAAGCTATAAAAATTAGGTCCACTGGCCAGGCGCGGTGGCTCAAGCCTGTAATCCCAGCACTTTGGGAGGCTGAGACCGGCGGATCACGAGGTCAGGAGATCGAGACCTTCCTGGTGAACATGGTGAAACCCCGTCTCTACTAAAAAAAAATACAAAAAACTAGCCGGGCGAGGTGGCGGGCGCCTGTAGTCCCAGCTACTCGGGAGGCTGAGGCAGGAGAATGGCGTAAACCCGGGAGGCGGAGCTTGCAGTGAGCTGAGATCGGGCCACTGCACTCCAGCCTGGGTGACAGAGCAAGACTCCGTCTCAAAAAAAAAAAAAAAAAAAAAAAAAAAAAAAAAAAAAAAAATTAGGTCCAGCGACTTTTAAAAGCCCAATAGAAATTGAACAATTGCTATTTGATACTTTATTGCATACTTAGTTATGTGTAGCCCTAAAAATTATACATAGGGAAATAGCTTATTACATGAGGTCAGAGGGAAAAATAATAAAACTGGAAACAGTTCATGTACAGAGCAATAGCTTTACATTTAAAAAGAAGTAACTGTTTTTACTTTTATACGCGTGTGTTCTTTGCATATGAATAAAACTGGAAACAATCGAGAACAATTGGACTAGACACTTTTTCTAATAGCTAAAAATTCAAGCTGATGATTAAAATATTACAAAGGAGTAAAGCTCGTATTACACTACTTAGCAGAAGCTGATAAAGGATTCTGGATCCCTTGAGAAGTGAGGAAGAAATCTCAGTAGAAAATTTTGTTATACAATCCAGAAAATGCTCTTTGTATTTAGGTTACATATCTCAAGGCAGCTCAAAATTCTAGTTTGCTCATCCAGCCACAGCTCTGCTACTTGGTAGTTCTGTGCCGGTTATTTGGAATACAGATTGTCATTCGAGGAAGGGGTTGCATTGTCTTCAACTGAGCTTCAGGAATTTGCAGGCAGGAAATTTTCTGGACATCAATGATTTGTCTCCTTACCTTCAAGGACTTGGTCTCTCCAAGGGATGGAGCAGATTGCCAAGGATGCTCTGAAGCAGATGCTGAGTAGAACCTGACCTATTAAAACTTTCCAGGTTTCTCATCACTCCTGTAGCTCCATATTCAAATACACTCAGTATAATGCAATTATTTCAGTAAGATTTAAATTTGTAAACTATGAGTCAGATATGCAAAAAAATTAACATTACTTTTAAAAAAATGCACTCAAGTTTACTCTCCAGCTCCTTATTCACATAAACTGATTGACTTAAACTATTTTACTCCTGTCTATCTAGTCCAACCCAGTTATGTTTAACCATATTCAGGTAGCATTATTTCAGACAATGTCCATGTTAATGTTTAGTTACTTCCTGGAAAACAGTCTTTCAGAGTTTCCCTCTCTTTCCCTCTAGTCTGTCCCTTGGTTCTGGCAATGATTGAAGTTTAGGAAAGGGTGGGGAGAGAGGTTTTGCCCAAGTTCCAGGGAAAGAGCACACATTAGTTCTTCTTGGTCTCATTGGGGTGTCTCTTCCTGCTTGATCTGAGCTGCTCACCCTCCCGCACTGGTATCTGCTGAGGCAGAGACTGATCCTTTGCGGACTTTGATTATTGTGCCCATACTGACTGCTGATGTCAAAGTCTACAGCCTTCAGAAGTTCCTATGTTCTACAGCCATCTTTTTTTCTTATTTGTGAAAACAGTTTATTAGCAATCATTATTAATCTTTCATATTATATTTATTTGAAATTGTACAGAAATAATTGAAGATTCCCATACAATTAGAAAATAATTCTGAAAGATCATTTTACATTCTTCAATTTCCCATAGTGATACGATTTTGCAAAACTACTGTATAACATCACAACCGAATATGCTTATGGACACAAACCAGCAATCTTATTCAGATCTGTCCAGTTTTACTTATACTCATGTGTATGTATTTAGTTCTAAAAAAAAAAAAAAAAAAAAAAAAGTATAAGTTCATTATCTACCACAGTCAAGATACTGAATAGTTCCAAAATCCCAAGAATCCTTTATGAGGTCCAAGCATCCATATCCCTGGTGGGGATATGAATATATATGACTATCCATACTATGGTGGATATGGTCCAAAAATATCCACTTCCCTGCCTTCCCCATCTCCCTGTCTCTAACACTGGACAACTACTAATTTACTTGCAGTTTCTAAAACTTTGTTATTTCATAAATCTTATTAAAATGATGTCATAAATGTTGTAACATAACTTTCGGGGATTTAAGAGTTTTTTAATGCAGTATTATTCCCTTCAGATTTGTTCAAATTGTTGCATGTATCAATAGTTCATTCCTTTTTTATTGCTGAGTAGTATTCCATTATATGTGTGCACCATCTTTTGTTTAAACATTGATGTGCTGAATGACAGCTCAGCTGATTTCAGTTTTTTACTACTACAAAAAATGTTGCTATCAACATATGTATAAATATAAGGTTTTTGTGTAAACACGTTTTCATTTCTCTGGGTAAATGCCAAGGAGTACAAATTGTGGGTCTTATAGTACTTGATGTTTAGTTTTTTTAAAAAAACTGCCAAAGTGGTTTTGAAAGTGGCTCTACTATTTTATATTCCTACCAGAAATCTAAGAGTGACTCCATTTCACTGTATCATCACCAATTTGGGGAATTGTGATTATTTTATATTTGAGGAATTTTAATTGCTGTATAGAGATAGCTGATGTTGGTTTTAATTTCTATTTGCCTAATTTTGGGTATCTTTTCATGTGTTTATTTTTATGTGTGTGTCTTTGGTAAAGTATCTGTGCATGTATTTTGCCCATTTGATGGCTGGATTATTTGTGCTTTTATGGTTGAGCTCGAATAGTTTTTTATGTTCTAGATACCAGCCCTTTATCAGATGCGGTTTTCTCACTCTATAGCTTGTCATTCATTCTCTTCACATGAACTTCCACATAGCAAATTTTAAAAATTTTGTCTAGGTCCAATTTATTAACTTCTTTTTCATGGATCATATTTATAGTGTTATGTCTATGAAACTAGCCATAGATCTCCCAAATTTCCTCCTATTTCATTTCTAAATTTTTGTGTTTTACATGTTAAATTTGTGTATACTTCATTTTGGGTTACTTTATGAGGATTATGAGGTTTAAGTTTTTTGACTTTTGGTTGTCCAGTTGCTCTAGGACATTTGCCGTAATTAAGTGCATCTTCCTTGTACTTGCTTTTGCCTCATTACCAAAAATTGGTTAGAGTCAACTCATCTTTGGCAAAGTAGCGAAGGCAATACAACAGTGAAAAGGCAAACTTTCCAGCAAATGGTGCTGGAAAAACTGGACATTCACATGCAAAGAAAGTAGATCTAGACACAGATCTTACATGCTTCACAAAAATTAACTCAAAATGTATCACAGACTTAAATGTACAAAGCAAAACTACCAATGTCCTAGAAGATAATAGAAGAGAAAATCTAGATGACTATGAACTTGGCATTGGCATTTTCCAACACCAAAGGCCCAATCTATGAAAGAAAGAATTGAAAAGCTGGACTTCATTAAAACTAAAAATTTCTGGTCTTGCCCAGACTCAGTGGCTCATGCCTCTAATCCCAGAACTTTGGGAGGCCGGATGCAGGTAGATCACCTGAGGTCGGGTGTTTGAGACCAGTCTGAACAGCATGCAGAAACCTCATCTCTACTAAAAATACAAAATTATTTGGTAATCCCAGCTAGTCGGGAAGCTAAGGCAGGAGACTCTCTTGAACCCGGAGGCAAAGGTTGCAGTGAGCCGCGATCACACCATTGCACTCCAGCCTAGGTAACGAGAGGGAAACTCTATCTCGGAAAAAAATAATTTCTGGTCTATGAGAGATACCATCAAGAGAAACAAAATGTATGCCCAGACTTGGAGAAAATATTTGCAAAAGACATATCTGATAAAGGACTGTTTTCTAATATACACAAAGAACTCTTAAAACTAAACAATAAGAAAACAATCTGTTTTAAAATGGGCCAAAGACCTTAAGAGACACTTTACCAAGTTATACAAATGACAAATAAGCATATGAAAAAATGTTCCATATAATTTGTCATTAGGGAAATGTAAATTAAAACAACAATGAACTAGCACTCCATACCTATTAGAGTGATAAAAGTCAAAACACTAAAAACACCAAATGCTGATGAAGCTGTGGAGCCACAGGGACTTCTATGCATTGCTGGTGGGAATGCAAAATCATACGGCTACTTTGGAAGAGTTTGGCCATTTATTACAAACCTAAACATATCTTACCATACAATCCAACAATTGTGCCCCTGGGTATTTACCAGTAGGAGTTAAGGAGTTAAAAATATCTCTACACAAAAACCTGCATGTGATGTTTATAGCAGTTTACTTCATAATTGCCAAAACTTGAAAACATCCAAGATGTCCTTCACTAGGTAAATGGATAAATTGTGGTACATATCCAGACAATGGAATATTATTCAGTGCTTAAAATATCAGCTATCAAGCCATGAAAAAAAATGGAAGAAAATTTAAATGCATATTGCTAAGTGAAAGAAGTCAACCTGAAAAGCCTACATACTGTGATTCCAAACTAGATGACATTCTGAAAAAGGAAGAACTATGGAGACAATAAAAAGATCAGTTGTTTCCAGGGACTGGGAAAGGGAGAGATGAATAGTCAGAACTCAGGGGATTTCCATGGCAGTGAGTGTACTGTGCATGATATTATAGTGGTGTATATGTCACCACACGCACCCACACACACAAATCCAAATCTGTAGACTGTTCAATATTGAGTGAATCCTAACAAAAACAATGAAGTTGGGTGATAACTGGTAGAGAATACTGATAATAAAAAGGCTATGCAGGCCGGGCGCGGTGGCTCAAGCCTGTAATCCCAGCACTTTGGGAGGCCGAGACCGGCGGATCACGAGGTCAGGAGATGGAGACCATCCTGGCTAACATGGTGAAACCCCGTCTCTACTAAAAATACAAAAAACTAGCCGGACGAGGTGGCGGGCGCCTGTAGTCCCAGCTACTCTGGAGGCTGAGGCAGGAGAATGGCCTAAACCCAGGAGGCGGAGCTTGCAGTGAGCTGAGATCGGGCCACTGCACTCCAGCCTGGGCAGCAGAGTGAGCCTTCGTCTCAAAAAAAAAAAAAAAAAAAAAAAAAAAAGGGCTATGCATGTGTGGGAGTAGGATATAAAAAATCTCTGTGTCTTCCACTCAATTGTTCTCTGAACTTAAAACTGCTCTTAAAAAATAAAGTTTTGTTGTTGTTGTTGTTTTTATATCAAGCATTATGTTCTGGTCTATTTCTAGGTACTATATTGTGTTCCATTGATCTATTTGCCCATCCTTCTGACAATACTATATTGTTTTGATTGCTGCAGCTGTATACAAAGGCTTAAAATCACTGGAGTGATTGTTCCTACTTTATTCTTCCTTGCCAATATTGTTGTAACTATTTTAAGGCCTTTGCCTTTCCATATGCACTGTAGAATAATCTTTTTGATGCCTGTGAATAAAAAATCTTGCTAGAATTTTGATAGAAATTGCATTTAACCTATAGGCTAATTTGGTAAGAATTGGCATCTTTACTATGATGAGTGATTCAACCCATAAACATTTATTAAAGTCTTCTTTGATTGATTTTATGAGCATTTTGTAATTTTCAAAAAACAGATCCTGTTTGTATTGTTAAGTGTATACCTAAGTATTTAATTTTCTTCAGAGCAATCGTAAATAACATTATGTCTTAAATATTGATTTCTATTTGTTCATTATTACTATATAAGAATATGTTTGATTTTTTTGGTATTAATCTTGTACTTTGTGACTCTATTTATTAATTAGAAGAGATTTTTGTAGGCTCTTTTGCATTTTCCACATAGACAATAATGTCATAAACAAATAGAAATCCTTGACCTTCTTCTTTTCCAAACTGTGTGTATTTTCTTTCTTTCTTTCTTTCTTTCTTTCTTTCTTTCTTTCTTTCTTT